>NC_026149.1:722165-793319 GCF_000512975.1 Sesamum indicum | reverse complement strand
AATTCTTTCTCTTTTGTAAAGGTTATTTGGTATTTGGGAGGAGTAGTACTAGTGGAGAATCACATCAACTCAACTGGGAGAGACCTAACACACACAGAGAGAGATGAGAGAGAGAGAGAGAAATAAAGCAGGAGAGAATGAGAATATGGGAGCTAAAATAAAGCAGAAGGCTTTATGCTTGTATATATATATAGTAATAGCATACACACACAAACACACCACACTGTGATGCTACTAATTTGTTTTCACTCTGTCTAGTTTTGTTTTATTGCTTTTTAGGGTTTCGAGAGTGTCATGTTAATTACTTTATTACTTAACCTTTAAGCTTCTTTATCACTGCTTGCTGCATGGAAATCCTCATCATTTTTCATTCTTTTCAATCTTCTACCATCAAAATTTCTCACGCAAATCAAATTTTGTCAAATTAAATTAATTATAAAATAAATTCAATATACTCGTTATATGATTCTTAATTTTGAAATTGATTATTTATTAATTACATTAAGCTATATATATATAAAGAGAGAGAGAGAGAGAGAGAGAGAGAGAGAGAGAGTTAATTTGAATAGGCATATACGTACGTAGCATATATAGGTACATAAAGGAAAAAAGTGAATGTTGATGAGGGTTTTGCTTTGGTGGAAATAAACAGTAGCTAGTGTCCCAACCTAATCAAAACTTTTTTTCTGGGCTCTGGTTTGTGTTTGATTCCCCACCTCCATACTCTCTCTCTCTCTCTCTCTCTCTCTATATATATATATATATATATATTTAATTATTAGTTTGCATGGGACTACTTGTACTATCACCTATCCATAATGCATATATACATATATACACATACCCCATTCTTTCTTTATTTAATTTATGTATACCCACAAATTATATTCACATATCATGTTTTGATAGGAAAAAGAGAATTAAAGCTGGTAATAAGTAACTGTGGAATCAGATCTGGTCGCAGTGATACACTGCAATTGTCAAGCTTTCCTGTTTATTAATTATATATAAATACATGAGAAATTCTAATTAAAATCGATTTTTTCACAGCTGAATTGATTATATATTTCAAGTTCAATAACTTGTTGTGTAGTTGGTGTACAGTTTAAAAAGAGTGATCAATCACATAACAAATATATAGCTCAATGAGAGTGTCCACAATTTTGATATATGTTGTGATATATATATAGAAGCAGATATTTTTACTATGTGATCTATAATGTATATATAACTTAGTATGTTCGGAGATATCATAATTGGGATATGGTATATACATAAGTACTAGTTGAGCACAAGTCATCAAATATTAATGTGTAGCATTTGGAGAAACAAAATCATAAAATCAGAATTGAATTAGTATTATAATTTGAGAAATACCTCAGTTTTGGCGGGGTATGACTTATCTTTGAAAAAAAATGCATTTTAGTACTGTAAGTTATGGTCAAAAAGAACTAAAATTGGTACAATTTTAAAAGTTATATATGATCAAATTATAAATTTTAATTTGAATAGGACGAAAATTACGTCACCCCATAATTTACACAACTAAAATTTGTTTTTCCCTTATGGTCCAAATGCAATTCTTGATGTCAAATATCATATATAAACTTTGTATTCCGGAAAGGGATTGTTCTTCACTGGGGCAGACAGTTTTCGACATTCTTAGTTTTGCTTCTTGCTGTCGTTCCTGTTGGTTAATTTAGCCTTGTGAGGCCTTGGGGTAACGCTGTTGTTCATTGTTTAGCTCATCTTGCCACTAGCTGGGCTGAGGGTATTTCTGATATTCCCACAGCTGCTGTAATGGCTTTTGGACATTTCTTCTTAATGAAATTGGTTCCTTAATTCTTTCAGAAGAAACAAAAAATATCATATATAATGAGGATCAAACAAGACAGTTTTTCCAAACAGGGAAATTAGTTCTAGTACAACTAAAGCATTGATGATGATGAGCTGATGTACACACATGATGATCATCAGCCTCATGTGTTATGTAATAAAGCATCAATTACTTGTTAATTAATACAAAGTACATGTGCTCAATACATTTGTTAATGCTAGCTTTCTCCTCTGTTTTTTCAATTAATGTAGAATTCTTATAAGCTTCATCAATGACCATATCTCGACTCCTTTCTTTTTCCATCCACTCGAAATCCTGTCGTGTGTACCATGAAATTCATAAGTGAAGTACGTAGTTGCGTGCCCTAAACGATCAGGCCCAGGCAGTCAGTCCATAAGTCATCTTTATTTCTAAGGCCCCCCACAAAGTCCAGCCCGTAGGCCCTTTTTCAAGAATCTCTCTTTTCATTTCTTTGTTAGCTCATTATCCATACCAATTTCCTATCATACATTTATTATGGTGATGGTCCTATGGAGACCACAAATTTGTTCCTTCTCTCATTTTTCTTTGGATAAATATATTTATATTTGAGAAAATAATTTAAAATGATTTTACGTTGAAAAATTTAAATTTTCATCAATATTTTATAAAATATAATAAATTAAACGGAATTAATTTGAATTTTTTTAGGAAAATTGCATTTCTGATCCACTTTTTTTTCCTTTTCAATTACTTTTATTTATTACGAATTTTTTTATATTAAAATCTTTCTCGATCCTTACGTACATTTCTCGTCCAAATAAGCCGTTAGCATTTGTCGTGAGTAGTGGCGCTGCCACTCCTACGGCCGCGCCAACGGTGCTGCGGGGCGTTATCTAGTATCTACGTACTATAATTACTTTACCTTCTTTCAATTTTCTCTCTTATTTTCTCCTTTGTGCTCCTGTTTTTGTTTTCGTCCAACTAACCCAGTCCACAGCGGCTGGCGGCGGCGCTATTAAGGCGAAACAACTGATTGAATAATCTTATTATCTAAACATTTTAACTCAGAAAAAATTATTTAATATCTGACATTTCTAATAATTGAGAATTAGAACAAGATATTGAAATATATCATTCTTGATAAAAAAAAGAAATCAAGTTGAGAAAATCAAATCAAATCGGCGGCATCTTGTGGACCTCGCCGGATTTCTTCTTCGACAACCACCAACACCCGTTTCGACCACCTGACGGGAACGGCAGCGCGGCAAACCGGGCAGTTCGAATGAGAATACAACCACATATCGATGCAGGCGGAGTGGAACGCGTGCTTGCACCCGCTCAGCTGCCGCATTTCTTCTCCTTCGGCAAACACCGATAAGCACACCGGACAGTACTGATCGCTGACTCCCGCCGCCTCCTTCCTTCCGTCTTCCGCCGATTTTCTGTACTTAACACCGTAAACTAGTTCCGGCTTCTCCGCCTTCAAGCACAGCTCAGCCGGAGGTGCCGCGCTCCCCCGCCGGAAGGGGTTTCGAGGGCATTTCATTGCTACGAAGAAGGTGTAAGATATAATTGGTACTGTGATGACCGCAACCAGGCAAAGGACAGCGGTGAGGGGCGACATGTTGGAGTTATGGGGATGCGCCAGCTCTGACGGCGGCGGAGCGATTGAATTGCTGGTGGTGAAATTGGAATTGCTCATGAGAGGTTACTGTGGAAAAGCAGCATATCCTGTCAGATAAGTGTGCATGATAATAGGAAGACTTTATTTGTTTCTTTCTTCCTTACATGTATTTATTTATATATATTTACTTAAATTAAATATGTAAAATTAAGGATAACTATGCTGCCCTCCCTAATATTTTGTGCAATTATACATAGAACCTTATAATTTAAAAAATTATATTTTATGCTAATATTAACAAATTCAATTAATTTTGACTAACGGAAATGTTTATTGGTTATAAGTAAACAAATATCAAAGATACTAAATATAATTTTTTAAACTCATGAAATTTACGTGTAATTAAATTAAATTTTAGGTAACGACAGTATAATTATCCTAAAATTTAGTACCAAAAAATATAATTAATTTATGAACTTAATTGAATTAAAATTAAAAAAGAAAGATGTGCAAGTAGGAAGGGGTAAGGCGTAATTGGTGCAGTGCAGGGGCCTAGACACATTTGAGTGATGGAAGCAGTTGTCGGATTGGATGAGCCCACCTACACCAAATCATTGTACCTATGAAGAAATGGAATGGAGGGATCAGACATTATTAAACAAGTGGACTGCAACTTGCCTTTAGTCACTCTCACTTATGCAACGTCCAACTTATCAATATTTGTGGTGTTCCATTTTTTTTCTGAATTTCCCATGTTTTCTTTTTTGCATAAAATTCCCCTGCAATTATAATTTATTACTAAATATTATAATTTTTTTAACCATTTAACTGTCAGGAAATAAAATACTAAATGAAGAGATACGAAAGGAAAATATAGTGCAATTTAAAGAAATATATACTTCCCTAAAAATATTACATGTACGATACGACACAGGCAGCGAGCACAAAATAATGCATGAGGAAGAGGAACCCCACTCATCGGATAGCTGATATCATTGCCCAATTAAAGGCCCAGAAAGCTGTTCTTTGCCTTGTCTATCAATCTTTTGTCTCATTTTGGGCCCAAACTTGCCATCTGTTAATTATTATCAGATCAGTTATTTTTCCCCCATTGGAGATCCAAATTGCACTTTTCAACTAAACATACATTTATAGTAAGATTAAAACCTTTTATATATATAGGTAATTAGGATATCTGACTAAATTTGTTTAAAAGATTATATAAATTCATATAGGGTTATTTATATTTAACTCCTTTTTCAGAATATTAAGATTTAGATGGAAAATCCTAATGTAAGTAAAAAAATTTATATAAATTTTTAATTTTATCCCTCAATTAACAGTTTTATGTATATTTTTATATTTATAAAGAGATAAATGTTATATATATATATATATATATATGTGGAGTAAGGTAACATCATTATATTATTTTTCCTTCATAAGTACATAACTATTACATTGAAAAAACGTTAAATAAGTGGTAAATATGCAATTATTTTTTTTTTGTTAACTTCAGAATTTTTCATTCAAATCCAACAAAAAGGGATCATGTGCAGATAATGAATTTCATAAGGGAGTGTAAGTATAATTTCAAAACTTTTTTGAGTGAAATGTAATTTTACATTTTTAGAGAGGATTTTAATATAACTAACCCAATCTACATATTTTATGGAGCTTAATTTTAACATATTATATTTTATTTACCAAATATGCCCTTTGAGTTTTATTTTTAAAAAAAATCACTATTTTTAATACTATTATTTATATATATAACATATATACTAGCAACGGTGACACACCATTTCCAGGCACATAATTTTACCAATGGTATTTTGTTTTTACATTTATTAGGCCTGCCGGCCCATGGAAAATGTCCATGGGTGGGCAAAACAGAGCCCAAAGCAAGCACTGCCCACCAATTTCTACTATCTATACTATATCATTAAAGGGAGAGCACATTTTTCGTGCTTTTCCTTTTTTGATTTGTTATTTTTTATTTTATTTAATTATTTCATTTTTTTTTCTCAGCCTTCATTTTGTCTCTCTATCAACTTCCATGTGTTTTCTTCTACCACTTTTCTTCAGATAACTACTCACAACGTCTATTTTTTTATTTAATTAATTAAAATATATAATTCTATTTTAATATTTTAAATTAATTGCACATAAATTTTGATGCATCACACACATTAGTATATAAGATATGGCTTAATGCAATATATTTTCTGTGATATTACAAATGAGTAAATTATCTCTATATAATTAAAAAAAAGAAAAAGGAATTTACCCCATCTGCTTTTTAAATAAAACAATTTAAATTACTACATTATAAAAACCACAAAGAAGTAAATTGCTATTTTATTTTTCTATAAGAAAATAATTTACTCATTTGCAAAAAATATCACAACGGAGTTGCTTGCATTTTTTTCTATTAAGATACATCACCTTTTTCGTATCTTTCTTTTTCTCGTATGATTTTTTAATATCTAATTTAATTATTTACTTATCTAATTTTTCACTCCTCCACTATCTTTTTATAGTTTTTCTTTAAACTTGTTTATGTATCTATACTTTTATAAATTTAATATTGATTTATTATTTAGCATATACTTTACTAAATAAAAAATATTTTTCTTTTTTTTCAAAAAAATATATTATAATTTAAATAGTATCATAAAATTTTCATGTGTCACAAATTACACGTAGTAGTTTATGTATTAAACCCACGTGTATTTACCTGAAAAAGGGAAGTAGCAGGAAAATGCAGTGCAGTTGGGTGTGGCAGAAAACACCTGAATCTGAAGAACAGGTGATATCTGAGGATTCAAACTCCAAATCTGTATTAATAATTTAATTCCTGTTTGGTGTTCTGCTGCTTAAGTACATCCGTGTTTGCTTAAATTAAGCTGTTGGAGGGATTAAATTAATCTTCTCTTAATGAAGCTAATTAATCCTACATTAATAGATTAATCCCTTTTGTCGCCACAATTATCAATATTTTTTTGAAAACATAACGATATCTCTAAAGCAAGCATACACTATTATAATATTCAGTACGCAACACCAATAATATTTCTAAATCAATCAACGACTTAATGAAGAACAAAAAAAAAACAACATGCACATGCTATTAGAAAAGTAGATTAACACCTATATGCATAGGATTGAAACTCACCAACCTCTTAGTTATGAGACCTCAACTTCACCATCAAAGTAAGAAAAAATCAGTGCTGCAATTATTAATATTAAACATAGTTATTACAAACTATTAGGTGTTAATCCTAATAAAATAATTAAAATGACTTCATATCAATTAAGAAAAATAATTCATTAATGTTTGACAAGATGTAGTTCTATATGAGAATGGAATAATTTGAAACCCTATGTAATATGGAGTTATCCAAAGGTCTTATAAGGATTTGTTACCAAAAATTTGAAATTCAAAACTCAAATTCATCAATTCAAATATAACTTAATGGATTGATGGATCTGGAATTAGGGGTTTCCAATTTTCAATAGAATTTGTTTGGATAGTTTTAAATTCAACAAATTTCAAATTGCTCAATATTATAATTATATTTTGTTAACTATTGATGAATTTCAAATTCTTCAGGTGCACGTTGAAATTTTTGGCCCGATCATTTTTTCAAAGCCTTAAAGTACTTACTAATAGATAATTTTTCCTAGTTTTATTAATTTTAAAGTTATAATATTTTAGATTGTATTTGGATCGATGTATTTGGATTTGATTGAAGTATGCAGAGAAAGGAACTCATACTAAAAGAATTTAAAATTCATCAATATTCAATAAAATATAATTCAGATTTAGAGGTGAATAATTTAAAATCTATTAAATTTTTAAAAATATTCAAACAAATTAAAAGGGTTTATAACTAAAATTTCAAAATTCATCAATTCAAATATAAATTAATATATAAAGATGAAATTTTTTATGCGAATTATGTTAGTGTCATGATTAATCTTTTTAATCATTTTTTGAGTTTATCCATATTATATATTAAGCGTTGCTTCTAAGTATTAGTGGGGTATAAATCTATAATCTTATAATTACGAGACTTCAATTTTAGTAATTAAATTAAGTCTCATTGCCATCAAATAAATAGTTAATATGCATATCTTTTTTTAAAAATAATAATAATAATAATAATCCTAGTTAAGGTAGCACAAATTTAAAAAGTTAAAAAAATATTGATGCAAAGTAAGTGCCCTGTATTTGTTGCAGCCTTGCACGTAAGGATGTTGAGTAACATATAAGTCCTAAGGTCTTCTCTTCCTATCGAAGCGCCTCTTCATAATAAATAGCACAAAGGAACACCGATCGAGACGCAAGCAACTGTATTTGACCCCATTTGTGGCAACGAGATCGTGTGTTCATCTCAAACCCCTCGTGTTGAAACTGATAAAGTAGTCAAACATTTTATATTAATTACAGACGAGGAATTTCAGTACATTATAAGTCTCGATATTAATTTCTTCTATGCAACGATGCACCTTTTGAAAACAAAACTTTAAAATTTATATAAAATCAAAAGTTACAATAACTGAGGCAACGGAGTAACAGTCCTAATTGTTATACTCGAACTTGGAAACAACCTTAAGCTGGGCGGCTCGTCGCCTTGGATTTATGCTCACTTTTGGGATAGTATATATAGTAATAATTAAAAACACAGTGAAATTTATGATTTCTTATTTCGTAGGTTGGAAGTGTTCCCAAATCCCACGTGTAAAACAATAATTTACGATGGAATCGAAGTATTATTGCACATGTCTGAAAAAGTGCAAAACAACAAACCACGATGATTATTATTAATAAACGAGATGAGAATGCAAATTGAGTAAGCATACCAAAAGCTGATTGTATAGCGAACAAAAACACGACTTATGGATTAAAATAAGCTAATTCTTGAAGCAAATCAACCCTCCCTTGTTAATTATTATGTGGTTTAAGTTTCTAGATCAGTATTAAAGTCGTGTTTGGGTGGCAGATTTGGAAGAAAAGGGAACTCAAAATCAATTTTGTGTTCTTCTTGGAGTGTAGTTAAGGAGCACTTAAAAGCAGATCCAATAAATAAGCAGCACAAAACGCCAACCCGCTTTTCAATGAAGAGAAATCGTGAAAGGGTCTCACTTTAATTATTGCATTTTTATGTTTTATCATTTTTTCTTTTAAACTATAATTATTGGATTATTTATATTAAATTAATATAATTAAAAATGATAAAATAAATTTATATATATTAAATTTGTTGATGATATTTCATATGGATTGAATAATTAAAGCACTTAATTAATAATTGAAGTAGCTAATATGAAATCCACTATAAAAGTCTACAAAAGAGAAATTATTCAACGCTACAACGAATTTGTATGATTAGGGTTTTGGACACTTATGCTTCAATTATTTTATTATGATGCTTTATCAAGAAACACAATCTCCTCTCTTTTGATACCCTATCATCATTTATCAAACACTTGTCTTTAAATATTGTAAATCTTGACCATTCGTGTCCTAACCTAATAATTAAGGTTGAGCTATTCCCAATAGATATGAGATTATGGGTTTGAATTACATAAAATGTTTGCGTATTTATATTTGTAGAAATAATGATTAATGGCTATTGTGAAGCCGTAATTAATTTATATTTCTCACAATTTTTTTTTTACTATAAATAATTAATTATTATGAGAAATCATATTTTTTTCTAGTGTATAATTCAGAAGGTTAAAAAAACTAACTTATTAACCATTTCTAATATCAATCTGAATCTATTATAACTACAAAATTTTCCAAAAAAATAAACTAAAATATTTTAATATATTACGCGTATGTATAAAATAAAATTAAAACTTTATAATAAAATATTCCAATTGCTTTAAATATTAAGGTAAATTACAATATATTTTCCTAAAGTTCGTTGTGATTACGAATATCCCCTCATTTTTTGAAAAAATACAAATGCTCCATTAAAATTAATAGTTGTCTAACAAATACCTCCTTCTGATAGCCCATTATAAAGGAATATTTGTTAGACCGTCGTTAATTTTAAAAAGTATTTATAATTTTTTAAATTATAAGGAAGTATTTATAATTATGATAAATTTCAGAGGAGTCCATTGTAATTTATTTAAAATATTATTCTTTTTTCTATATACCTTTTTCTGTTTTTCTATTGGTTAAAAGTTGAAAAGATCACTAAAATGTGTTATTTAAAGGGGGGAAAGTTGAAAAATAGTGTGAAGAGAACTTAATTATATTGGTAGTATTCTGTATGCTTCTTCTAATCACAACCACATACATCATACATACCATATGAAAAAAATGCAATTTATTTCTTTTTCATATTACAGATAAGTAAATTATTTTTTTATGAAAAACATAATAATTTATCTGATGTATTTTTTTAAATGCAGCAATTTACCTCCATAGACAGGGAGATAAATTGCTTCAATTTAAAATACGAGGACAAATTATTTTTTTTCATAAAAGAATAATTTATTTTTTCAATATCAAAAAAATAAATTGCATTAAGCCCATACCATATTGTTAATCTTTGTGTCCATTCTTCAGACATTAACTGATGATAATTTCTTTTTCTTTTTTATTTATTATTATGGTGTTGTTGTCCAAATATTATCTTATTCATATTGACCTGTACAACATATGGCCAATGCCCACACACACACACACATTTTAATTCAAGACTCCAATTCCAACAAGTCATTGACCATTTGCTCGAACACCAATTTTTCTTCTCTTCACATTTGATATATTTTAAAAATAATAATGTAATCCCTTACATTTTTATTGAATTTCAAATTTCTCATAAGGAAAAAATGAATATTTTTTTATTAATTTACTTAATTAAAAGATAGTATTATAAAATTGGTTTCTGTTTACAGAGTATTAATATTTATTTCGAGTTAATTTTGAAAAATTACATCGTATAAAAGAAAAAGAAAAAAAACAACTCTATGGACACGGTAACAAATAATTATCAAAATTTCGATATTCCCTTCCAAATTCATGTATAAAAAAATACTATTGTTATTTTAAACACATTACTACTATTATTATTATTAAGGTAAATAAAAAAATTATTAAAATTTTAATGATGGTAAAACAAATTAGCTTAAAATATCCTATAAATTATCATTTTATTTACCTCTATTTAAAAATTATATAATTTTATTAAAATTTAAGAGAGTTGAAACTCATTATTATGTTGTGATAAGTGGGAGAGATTAATATAGTGAGAAGCAGATAAGAAGGGATGCTTCGTCGAGACCCACCTAAACAAAGTCCAAACGGCACCGTCCGTCCCCCTTTAGCCCGGCATTATTCGGTGCAGGCTTTTACCTCAAGCTCAAACTCTTAACTCACACACACCAACACCCTCTCCCTCTCCCCCTCTATAAATTACGTTTTCATTCCCATATTTACATTCCTTTATTTTCTACAACCCCTTAATAAAACTATAATTTTTATGAGTTTTTTACCTTTCCTTTTTTGTGGTTTCATGCTCTCTCTCTCCGCACAAAGCTCATATACAATACAGCACTACTACACATGTATCAGTTGACAAGAATTGTTGAGGGATAGAAGGGTAGTGGGAAAGAAGATTTGAGTGGTCTTTGAAGGGTGATAGATTGGATAATTGAGGGAAAAGAAGAAGATGAGGATTGTGAGGACCGTTGATTCTTCTGAATGCCCAAGTTTGTGTGGATTCTTGGTTGTGGAAGCTTATCCCAAAAGGTATTCTTCCAAGATCCCCTCTGATTTGGTCCTTTTCTTGGGCCTTGGCTTCATAGATTGGTAATATTGTCACAACTGGTATTTTCTATATATCCACGCAATAGAGATATAGGAATATTGGAGTTTTAGCTACAAAGTTTGTGGTTTTTTTGTTTCATATTTACTGAATAAATAGCAGGAGGGGATACAGATTTTGTGCTTCTTTCTTTTAGGAAAATTCCCATTTGCGACTTATGGATTTGATGGGTCTGATTCAATGTCTGCCACCTGCCTTTGGAGGGTTCAAGGAGATTCTTGGGTTTGGGGTAGATGTAGTCTTCATCTGACTTTTTCTTGTTTCTCTTATTTTTAGTTTAGGGTATAGATCTTATTGCTTTTAGTTTCTTTGGATTAGGTTTGCTTCTTTCTTGTTCGTGGTGTTCTTCATCATCTTTGTTCCTGTTTCTGTTTTAATAGTTTGGGGAAAACAATTGGGGTATATGAATTTTGATTTTTTCTCCTGGGGTTTGGGATTTAGCTTAATCTGTGTGAATTGTGGAAAAGTACTTTAGAGATGAATAAGTTTAGGGCTTTAATGGAGGTGGGAGTTTGCAGCTGGGATTGACATGTTGGAGTTGATTATAAAGATTGGTTCTCTCTCAAAATGGTAATTGGGGTGAAATTAACTGGCCCGACGTCGGAAATTACCCTCAGAAGAAGGGGTACTTTTTGAGATGGGAGATACTCTTCTGACTGCTCTGTCAATGGAGAATCATCACCCTTCAACCATCTTGTCCATGGATTCCAGTGCCTCATCCTCACACGAAGAAATAGACCTCGAGATGAATCGCCAAGTTATTTTGACGCGTCCACCAGATATCAATCTACCCCTTTCAGCCGAACGAAGCCCTCCTCCACAGCCTTGGAGCACGGAACATTGTGATATTCTTGATGTTGGACTGGGTACTCAAATATACGAGACAGAAAGTTTTCTTAGTGTTCCCAAGGTTGGAAGAAAATGCGCGAAAAGGATTGATAGCATCTGGGGTGCTTGGTTCTTCTTCAGCTTTTACTTTAAGCCAGTTCTAAATGAGAAATCAAAGGCAAAAATAATACGTGATAGTAATGGAGTTTCTGGGTTTGATAAATCTGACCTGCAGCTTGACACGTTCATGGTTCAACATGATATGGAGAATATGTACATGTGGGTTTTCAAGGAAAGGCCGGAGAATGCTCTCGGTAAGATGCAGCTCCGGAGTTATATGAATGGGCATTCTCGTCAAGGAGAGCGTCCCTTCCCTTTCAGCGTCGATAAAGGCTTTGTTCGTTCTCACAGAATGCAGCGGAAACATTACAGGGGACTCTCGAACCCTCAGTGTGTTCATGGAATTGAAGTGGTTCCATCCCCCAATCTTATGGGTCTGGATGAAGATGATAGAAAAAGATGGACAGAACTCACTGGGAGGGACCTGAACTTCACCATTCCACCTGAAGCTAGTGATTATAGTTCATGGAGAAATCTGCCAAACACTGAGTTTGAACTTGAAAGGCCGCCACCTCCAGTGAAGGGTAATCCACATTCCCACTCGAAGAAGTTGCTCAATGGATCTGTGCTGAATCTATCGACTCAGCTGACCAATCATAGCAATGGGGATGTGCTGGATCTATCTCCTGTCAGCAACAAAAGGAAGAAAGATTTCTTCTCACAGGGGAATGAGGATGACTGTTGTTTGGCGGTGAATGCTCCTGATCGAGTCCCTGATTTGGAAGTTCACCCAAATGAGCCACACTGGTTGAACGAATTCAATGGGGTGCTGAGGAACGTTTATGGTCCTGTTACTGCTGCCAAAACAATCTATGAAGACAATGAAGGTTATCTGATTGTAATCAGCTTGCCATTTGTAGATCTTCAGAGGGTGAAAGTTTCCTGGAGGAATACTCTCACGCACGGGATCATCAAGGTATCTTGCATAAGTACATCTGGGACACCATTTATTAAGCGACACAACAGGACTTTTAAGCTTACAGATCCGTCTCCAGAGCACTGCCCACCAGGAGAATTTGTCCGAGAGATCCCCCTCTCAACACGCATCCCTGAAGATGCTAAGATAGAAGCATATTATGATGGCCCAGGGACAGTGCTGGAGATATTGGTGCCTAAATTGCGAGAGGGACCGGAAGAACATGAAGTTCGCGTGTGTCTTCGTCCTCACCATGGGGGTAACGATCTTATGTTGACCTAAATAGACTTGGTGAAATGCAAGATGGTTGTTATGGATGGTTTTTCGTTGCTCACTGACATTTGTGCCTCACGGAATTTGCATGTGGCATTGTTGTGTTGTACTTTAGAAAAGCTCTGAAGTGCTGTGGTTTTTGGCTCCCATGCATCTCACTAGCTTTAGTTGTAACAGTTATATGTCCATGGAAACTATATTTGAATTATCAGTTGATTGGCCTCTTTCAATTTCTTTTATGCCGTGGGAATTTTATATTAGTTCATATTGATAGGGATGGATAAGTTTTTGTTTCATTCCTGTTCGAAGTCCATTAAGGTCTTGGTATGGCATATGTCTCCTGATGTAGCAATGTCGACTAAAGTGGCCATGTGATAAAGTGTGAATTTGTAAAGAGAGAGTGTCTATTCTGGGGGAGGTAAGAATCTGGGGGCACTACTTCCACAGTATACGGAGATAAGATAAAGAGAAGATAGGTGGATGGAGGCAGGCAGCCAGTTAGTGGTGGTGAGAGACGAAAATAGAAAATCACAGATAAATATAAAAATGTCCGACTTCGGTGACAGGTGCGTCTAGGGTCCAGAAACTTTTGTGAATGCATATGGGACACTCCTCATAGTGTTGTGAATAGTTAGCGTCCAATTGAGGGAGGGGATTATTATTAGCCTTTGCTCCCCATATTCTGCTATTGGGGGATTCATTCATGCTTAATAATTGAAGATCGTTATTGACAAAGGCCACGTTATCGACAATAAATATATGCATCGCTCGTTATTTCAAGCTTTTCACCCCAAATCAGCAAGTATTTTAATTTGTTAAGTAAGATGGAAGTCCCAAAAGACAAGCCGACATAAAACAGCTACTGCTTTAGCAAATCCACCATTGAGGAAATATTACTCGATTCGAATCAAATGCATAATAAAAGTAGGGCTCTTTGCAGAAGAGTACAACTGAATACTCTCTGAAAGTGTAATTCCAAAAACCAAAAATCTTCCAGCAACATTAAAAATCACAGTACTTAAAAGGATAAACCCCCACACAAGAAACACCAAAATGTTTAGTCGACCTCCTCAATCTTGGGACCAGGACCGCTAGCACCAGGAGCAGGACCATCATCATCCATGGGTGCTTCTCCACCTGCACCTTGGTACATCTTTGCAATGATAGGGTTGCAGATGCTCTCCAACTCCTTCATTTTGTCCTCAAACTCATCTGCCTCTGCAAGCTGGTTTCCATCCAACCATTGGATGCTCGACTCAATTGCATCCTCAATCTTCTTCTTATCAGCCGCAGGGAGCTTGGAGGCAATCTTTTCATCCTTGATGGTGTTCCTCATGTTGTAGGCATAGTTCTCCAATGCATTCTTCGCTTCAACCTTTTTCTTGTGTTCTTCATCCTCAGATTTGTATTTCTCTGCTTCCTGAACCATCTTCTCAATTTCTTCCTTGGAAAGTCTGCCCTTGTCATTGGTAATTGTAATCTTGTTCTTCTGGCCAGTAGTCTTGTCCTCAGCAGACACATTCAAGATACCATTGGCGTCAATGTCAAAGCACACAGTAATCTGAGGAACTCCTCTAGGAGCAGGAGGAATGCCAGAAAGCTCAAATTTTCCAAGCAAGTTGTTGTCCCTCGTCCTTGTTCTCTCACCTTCATAGACCTGAATCAACACACCAGGCTGGTTGTCCGAGTAGGTCGAGAAGACCTGCTCCTTCTTGGTAGGAATTGTAGTATTCCTGGGAATCAACACAGTCATGACACCACCGGCAGTCTCCAAACCAAGAGAGAGGGGAGTAACATCAAGAAGCAAAAGGTCCTGGACCTTCTCGTTGCCCTCACCACTCAAAATGGCAGCTTGGACAGCAGCACCATATGCAACAGCCTCATCAGGGTTAATACTCTTGCACAGCTCTTTCCCATTGAAGAAATCCTGCAACAATTGCTGAACCTTGGGAATCCTAGTGGAACCACCAACTAGGACAACATCATGGACAGTACTCTTATCCATCTTGGCATCCCTAAGACACTTCTCAACGGGTTCCATACACTTCCGGAACAAGTCCATGTTGAGCTCCTCAAACCTGGCACGAGTAATGGTGGAATAGAAATCAATACCCTCATAGAGAGAGTCAATTTCAATGGTGGTTTGGGCAGTGGACGAAAGGGTTCTTTTCGCCCGCTCACAAGCCGTCCTCAACCTTCTCAGGGCCCTGGGGTTACCACTGATGTCTTTTTTGTGCTTCCTCTTAAACTCCTGAACAAAGTGATTGACCATTCTGTTGTCAAAATCTTCGCCCCCAAGGTGAGTATCACCAGCAGTTGCCTTGACCTCAAAAATACCTTCCTCAATGGTAAGAAGAGAGACATCAAAGGTACCACCACCAAGATCAAAAATTAACACATTCTTCTCACCAACACTGGTTGCCTTCTTGTCCAGACCATAAGCAATGGCTGCAGCTGTGGGCTCATTGATTATACGCATCACATTGAGACCAGCAATCACACCAGCATCCTTGGTAGCTTGACGCTGGGAATCATTGAAGTATGCTGGGACAGTAACCACAGCATTCTTCACGGTTGCACCAAGGTATGCCTCAGCAATTTCCCTCATCTTCATCAAAACCATAGATGATATCTCCTCAGCTGCGAATTGCTTCTCTTCACCCTTATAGTTGACAACAATCATGGGCTTGTCACCAGGTCCAGGAATAACTTTGAAGGGCCACAACTTGATATCACTTTGGACGGAGGCGTCAGTAAATCTCCTTCCAATCAACCTCTTAGCATCTATAAGAGAGATAGAAAAGATTAACACTTTGTCAGTACAAGTTTAATATAGATATATATACATATATATTTAAACGCAATAACTAATAACGACAAAACATCAATAGGGAAAAACCAAAACCAATTAGCATTTAGAATACTATTAAAAATACAAGCGTCAAAGTACACATATACAGCAACCCGCGAGCAATTATCACACAAAAGTAATCAGGATTCCGTTCCACACAAGAACAAGCGAACACCTTGTTTTTATTATTGCCTACTAACACAATCAGCATCAAACTAAAATATGAATCAATTTGACGAAACGCTGCGAAAACCGAGCACCTAACCACCATACAGGCATAACTCTTTGAGTTCACCAGTTCCATACATGTATATATACATACAACAAGAAGCTAAATCTGGACTACTCAAAATAATAACATCAAGTCATACCTAGACAACCTCACTAAGGATCACCGGGACTCGCATCCATCAATACTAAAAACTAAACATCAAATAGTTATCACCGGTAAGTGACAGAAAACAAGCGTACTTAATGCATTTTGAAGACATACCGGATGAAAATGAATGGTCGGCAATTGTAGATCTGACTAGTTAAAACCAAAACAACAAGTACATGCTCGCCTAACCACCTCAAGGAAAGAGCAAGCAAAATCTAAGGTTTCACTAATAATAATCCATTAAATTACTATAGATCTAACAAATAAATCTAAAGGCAAATGACTGAAAACACATTCTGAAACAAAGAGTGCAAGTGAGGAGCACGGATCTTACCAAAAACAGTGTTGGTCGGGTTCATGGCCACCTGATTCTTGGCAGCATCGCCAATAAGCCGCTCAGTGTCGGTAAAACCAACATAAGAGGGCGTAGTCCTGTTACCCTGGTCATTGGCAATGATCTCAACGCGGTCGTGCTGCCAAACGCCGACGCACGAGTACGTCGTTCCAAGATCGATTCCGATCGCTGGACCTTCTCCTTTTCCTGCCATTCTATTGGCAGATCTAATCGGCGAGAGAGGTTCGCGTGGAGAGAAAAAGGATGGTGAATTAAAACGCTAGGAGAACTAGGGTTGAGAGAGAGGCGGAACAGAGTAGTGGACGAGAGCATTTTATAAGGGAGGTGATGCTCCAGTGCTGTCTTGGTTTTCGGGTTCCAGAATGTTCGAAAACCCTAGTTGTAAGGCAGCCGTAGGATTAGTTTCGGACGGTTGTAGATCTACTCCGTGTTTTGCGCGCAGAGAAGTTTTTGTTTGAATTGGCTCTGCTTTTTCTAACTAGCCGCCTCATTGGCTAATGCTCAGTCGCCCACCCCCACCGCCCAATCCATACCCTTTTCTCTCTCTTTTATTTATTATTATTTTTCTGTTCAATAAAATTTTTATATGTATATTAAAGAAGAATAAAAGAAAATAAATTTAATTTAAATTACAAAGACAATTCATGCGAAATTAAAAAAAGAAAAAGAAGAGCAGGTGATTGAATCAGAAAGAGCATTTAGACATATGACTTTTGTTTGAGAATGCCGCTCCATATCCAGCAACTCATGTCTTGGAGAATCAATGCATCCATTCTCTACAAATTAAGCTTGTTGCTATTGTTTCCTTTTTTTTATTTTTAATTGAAATCATCCAATAAATATATGGAGATTTGTTCCAAGTTTTTGTAGTTGGAGAGAGAAATATCGTCAATTTTCAATTTAATGCTGTTGAAATTGGGCTTGGGCCGCTCGGTTGCTTTATTTTCAATACCAAAAAACAAGAAGGTAGGACTAAATAAGGCCTAGAATTTAGGCTTCTTATAATTCTCAAATTTTGGTTCATATAAATAAACAATATGGGCTTCAGCGATTCATTTGTTGAATAAATAATGAGGATTCTACTCTGATTTGGATTGATTGCATTTTGGGTGAATAAGCCACAATGGAGGTCCAAATTAATTTATATACGGTTAATAACATTTACAACTCCTTAAAATATACTCTTTTTCCTTAGGATTTGAATAAAAATATCGATGTCATCAAAAAAATTTATATAAACTTTCAATTTTACTATTTATTTAGCATTCTGTATATTTTAAAAATAAAATACTCTACTAATCTTTTTATACTTGTAAGAGGGTAAATCTAATATGTATACAGTAATAAAATATTGATCTCAAATTATAATCATTGAATAAAAAATAGTTGTTGATAAGACAGTAATAAAATATTGATCTCAAATTATAATCATTGAATAAAAAATAGTGGTAAAAAAAAAAAATTTAGCCATATTTTCAATAATTTATATGGAATGATGAATAAGACATAAAATTAGAAATGACGTTAACATTATTGATTCGAACCTTAATGAAAGATAGTATAGTTCTATTTATTTTTTTAAATATATAATTCTTCATTTAAAAAAATTAAAGTGCAGTTCACCCAAATTATACAGTATACTTGTGGGATTTCCAAAAATAAAAATAAAACAAAATGACCGTACATTCATTTATTTCCTTAGAAATTAAAAGATATTCAATCTGTGAGAATAAAAGTAAAAAATGGGTATTTATATATTCTGATTGTACAGTTTTAGGTGAACATCCGATCATCAAATTTCAAAAAGTTATTTCATCAATTGTGCGTCCGCTACGTACTCATCAGAATTTGATTCTATGCAACCTCTCAATTGCTCGTTCTTTGGCCCCGACTCGTTCGATTCATACTGAAAATCAATTTTGATGGGGCTCTAGCAGCTAGCTTAGTATCTGCAGAATGTGCATTTGGCCGAGGTAGCTTAGGCGTTGGCCGCTAGAGCTGTTGTCATGATGGAACACTAGAAAAAAAATGATTCTTGATTATACTTTTAATAGCTACGTACTAAAAATTATGATAAGTACTTTATATTGATCACAATTAAATAAAATCGATGCGAAAACATATATTTTTTATCAAGAAAAAGCTACTTGTCATCACTTTTAATGTTTTAGCCACCCTCGCACTTACTACGACCAACAAGCGTTGCACGACTGTAGCTAATGACTATTTACTACGACTATTTTATTTTTAATTATGATAATTGGCCATGATTAAATATTGTATTTTTTGTAGTGGAATGAAGTTTGATGATTTCCAACTTGACATTGAAGGCGATGGCCCGGAACATCATCAACAGCATTGACAAGACAGACTATGATTTGATTCTTACCTCTTGCTATCCTATCCTCGGATATGTTAGCCTCTTGCTACAATCTTGCAATAATATTGGCTTCTTATACGTTGGATTAAATTTTCTATATCAAATTAGGTTAGTCTTCTATTTTAATAAATATTTATATGCAATTTGTATAAAAAAAGCTTGTTTTAAATAAAGTATATCATATATATATATATATACTTGTGTTATTTAATTGAATAAAAGATACAATATAATTTGAAATAAAAAAATTCAATCTACAAACTTACGAGAAATTTTAATTCAAAGCAAATTTGATTGAGTCTAAATTAATAATATGACAAGTATACGATAAATATACTTAATGTATAATTGACATGCAATTTTAAAAAAATAATTAATTATTTATATATTATGCATGTAGACGATGAGGGGATTTGTCCTCGCAAATTAGACGGTAATACGTATTGAAATGATGAAATGGAGTCCCGAATTTAATGCGACAAAGACCAAAACGCGATTTTTATGATAGTCATAGCCAGCAAGCAGCTGGTGTGGAGTGTGGGTGCATGCATTGCTTCCAACCTATGGAAATGATGGATTCCATGCGAAGAAGGCAATCTAGGATCACCTCATGCGCTCCACATTGATCTCGACCGTTCATTTAATTAATTAATTATTGCAGGGAGTTGGTTGGCCAATTTATTTTCCTTTTCCCAAGTGAATTAATCAAGTCGGCAAACATGCCCATCATATTTTCCTAATAATTATACGTATTTTAACACATTATCATTATGTATATATTATATGAGTAATTGCATATATATATATATATATGCACACTCTTGAAGCTAGTAGAACATGCTCGATCAGTGTATTGAGCTGCAAAAATAAGTATTGTTGTTCTAAAAAACTACTAATGATCCTTCAATGATTAATTCAATGATCGGGTTAAGGCGACCAAAGATAATATAGAGTAGATGGATAGCAAAAATTATACTTGATAGCAGGAAGGTCGGTGTCTATAGAAAAGACTTAACTATAAAATTTCACGTATGCCATTGATGTCAGAATAATCTAATTGTTACAGTGAGTTCATACATTTGATGATTTAGCGAACCTTATAGGTCAGGTCGTGGAGACCTTGATTCAACAGTTGGTCTCCAGAGCTTCTCTGGAGATTTAAGGTATTTTCAGAAAAATTTGATAAGTTTTTGATAAGATTATTTCAAATATCAAATATAATTATATTGTAACTTGTTTATTCGACTTTTCAAACATAGTATACATTCTAATTAATTTCAATTCTATTTGAAATAATATTGAAAGGGACTAATTGATGTATGTAGTAATTTTCAAATATTTAATCACGTAGGTTATATAATTGTTTTGTGGTTGTCGAAAGGAACATTCTAAATAAATAGAGATATGGAACTCAAATTAATTCTTCATCCTTCACTAAACACTATTCTGAGAATAGGGGGCATAATAGATAATTTTGGTAGGTCAATCATACATATGATTAAGGAGGAACATATTAAACTTGTCAATGGCAAATGTCCCAAAATTTTACCTACAACTAGCACACGCATTAATTCCAATGGAGGTTGGTTGTTCATATCTCTAACTTCAATTATTATATTTCTCTTCAATTATACTTCTTATTGTTTTTTCTCCCAAAAATACACGAAATTAACTTAATAGTTTGAGAGACTTTTCCATAGATCGAACTCCATAATTTCCGAACTTCTTATATTCCCATTTTAGCTCGAACTCCCAATTATATAGTTTGTTATACCAAAAATTTGGGACAAAGTCTTTAACAGTGTATATAGGTGAGTGCTAACCTCAAGAATGAAGTGTAGTTTGATTCTGTCAGTTGTAAGCCTACAGAATAAATTACCATCAAAACCACACGGAAAGGCCCCGATTATAGCACTCGGATGTTTTGATGGGGTGTTTCGTAACAGAAATATGATATAAGATCGTAAGAATGTTAGGGCAGTAAAAGCTAAAGCTACGTCTACTGCATGAGGAAAAGCTATTTATAGATTTCTCCTAACTGTACACTTTCACGTTAACCACTAGTACAAAAATAAAAAAATGATCCAATTGTCACGACGAGTCCATACATTCTAAGGCTTAGGATACTCTTAAATTGATAAAATAAATTCAAAGCTTGTTTAAAAATTATAAATACTCTATAGAAAGGTGTTAATTAGTACGACCTTTATATGATATACCCCACATCACATTTCATTATACAAAAAAAATCAAGAATTTCACCTTTAACACAAATTCCTGATCACAAAAATCTTCACAATAATAATAGAAAAGAACAATATATACAAATGAGAAATTATTGAAAAGTAATAGTAAAGGAAACAACACATACCCCTAAAAAAAACACATATATACCAAACTTAATTCTAAGGCAAGTAGTGTTTTGTTATACTTTAATGACATAACATAGATAACATGTTTATGTTTCTCTGTTTTTATATTGTTGAACACTTGACAATTGTTTTCGTATCTCTTTCAAACAATATAAACCTACGTCGTTTTATTTGAATTGACAACCTAATGGACACACCACCGAAAGACTAGAGATACCCTTTCCTCTTATTAGGGTATCACTCTGTTTTTACATTTTCTTTACCCTAATTATACATATGTAGTAAATGTATGTTGATTAGAATATATTCAACTAGGGAAATTATAAACAACTTACAGGGCATTTTGGAATGGTTCTCATGCTCATCTTTTGTAAAACACGCTTTAAGAATATTGGAAATACCCACAAACCCTCCAAAATTTTATGAATGCTTTATCCACTGGCTCAATGAACAAGTTCGGAATTTTCTATTCCAAATTATATTGCATTTTCTATTTTATTTAATAAAAATTATATTTTTAATCCTATATGATATGGGATCCAACACTTTTAATCTTTTGTTTTGTGATCCCAAATTTAGAAAAATTCGACACATTTAATCCTCTATTTTACTGAACTTTAAAAATCCCAAAGTCTATAAAACTCCATACTTTTAGTTCCCTACTTTATGGAATTTATGAGACTAATTAAATGTCTCGAATTTTCTCAATTTTGAGACTATTTTAAAAATTTTGTAAAGTATATATATGATTAAATGTATTGAGTTTTCTCAATTTTGAGACACTATTTTTTAAAATCTTGTAAAGCAGAGGACCAAAAGTATTGATCTTCCTATCAAATGGAACTAAAAGTGTAATTATGACCTCCATTAAACACGTGCATCTACGTGTACATATAAAATCTTTCTTTAAATAAAATAAATGAGGTATTTTTTGTACACATGGTTGTATATGTTAAATGGAGCAGAATACGTAAATAAAAATTTAATTTGTAAACTGGACTATCCATATTAAAGAAAAAAAAATCTTAGTGGACAATATTTTATGGCAATAAGGCAATGGGAATGGAACAGTAGTCCCCCATTTCCTCGGAATATTTACAGTCAAATTAATTGGTATTCTGAAATGCACTTTCACAATTAATTGACAATTGGTTCTCACGTTTTTAAGTTCTTGAGGGTAATAATCGTTATTTTAGTTCAAAAAATGTCACTTTTTCCCCCAAATAAATATACGTCCAAGTTCTTGAGCCGAGCCAGCACTTATTGGCGGACTTCTCCGAATGTTTTCCTAACTTGCCTAAGGTTAGTTCATCCATCATTTTCCTGCACATATCATCGCATATTTAATTTCCTCTTCACTAGCGAATCCAAAAACGCTTATAGTTATAGTAATGGCAAGTACGATCGCGGCCCGATCCCGGATCGCGTGGCGGATGCGGCTGAACTCCGCCGTGAGGACCGCCACCGCGTGCGCTATAGTTGGGGGCGCCACCATCTACGGCCCGAAAGCGCTCGTTGGCGAAATTAAATTCGCGGCTTTTTCGTATCTAACGGCCGTCATAATAGTATCTGATGCCTCACTGGGTGACACACTGAGGGGTTGTTGGCATGCATTTTGTGCGACGGTGCAGGTGGTCCCACTTGCCATGCTCGCCCGGTGGATCATGGGTCCTACAGGCGGCCTGCAGGTGGGCGTAGCTTCTCTGGTGGTGGCAGTGGCGGCGTTTCTGGTGGCGCTGCCGGAGTGCACCCATTTGACGGCAAAGAGGATTGCGTTTGGGCAGATTGTGCTGGTGTGTAGTGATGCTGTTATCGGCAGCGGCGCAAGCAGGAGTACTGCTGGCTTCATGCACCCTGTGTATGTTGCGGCGAGCACTGGGCTTGGAGCTTTGGCTTCTGTCTTAGCTTTGTTGGTCCCGTACCCAGGTCTGGCTCATAGCAAGGTACATATTCATTATGCCAGAATTCCTACTCAAACTAAATTTGATCCAACTTAAATTAAATATATATATATATATATATATAACAAGTGAAAAATATTTGTAGTATAATTAATGTGTAATTAAATAAAACATAATCAATCACATGACAATTATATCAAATTAATTTTCCTGATCATTGCAAGCATGCCTCTTCCCATCGGACAGACTTGAAATAATTTTAACTTAAAGGGTTAATTACAGCGACACCCATAAAATTAGTATAATTATTAATTACAACTTTATGTTTTTTTTCAAAATTGAAAGAAAAATTTGTCTAAGTTTTCATTCATTAAAAGTGTTCTATAATTTCCTCCTTCTCAAGACTAGATGGGAAAGAATTATGTCCCATGTTATTGGGCGTGGTTTTTGTAAATATTATTAAAATATTTGTTATGATCAAGCTATGGCCACGTAATATTTGTTATAATTGGTTAAAATATTTATTATGACTAAGTTCATGGCCATGCAACGTTTGTTGATTATAATTTTTGTAAGTGTGACTAGGATATTTGTAATGGATAAATTAAATTTTTACTTGATTTTATTTAATTATAATTTAATAATAATCATTTACCGTAACTTTTACTTACTTGCCATTAAAATATAAATTATAATAAATTTTCTTCTAGAGTCTCAAGTACGTTACTAATGTTGCTGAAATAAACCATTTATGAAACAATTTGAAATCTAGTTGTGTGAGTATTTAAGGTTATATAAAACTTGGGTGTTGTTTTCAAATACAAATTTCGAATTAGATCTTAAATTTCCACAGTTCAAAAGGTAGAAAAGTGTTTTGGATTTAAAAAAAAAAAACTACTGTATGTTTTATTTTATTTAATATACATATAGTATTTTATAAAAAAAATTACATTATTTTTTTATTTAAAATATATATAATATACACAACACGTACATATATATTAATTAAAATAATAAAATTCGACAAATGAGACTCCTTTGGCAGTAGTTACAGGGTCTCCTTGACCTTAAAGCTTTTCAAAATATTTTATAAGATACTTGATATGAGATGTTAAAAAATATTTGATGATTTTTTCAAATACTTTTAAAGAAAAGAGAATTTATAACCCATTTAAGAAATTCCCAAGTTATTTTTAATATTTTAATAAATTACTTTAATTTTGATCGTATTAATTATAAATTTTTATTTAATATTTTATAATTTTATTTTATTCAAAAACTGACAGGCAAAAAGGTCAGAATAAGAATCAATATTCCTCAACTATCGAGCTTAGGTTTTCATACCCAAAAAAGGGAAAAGAAGAATGATACATTTTCTTAAAATAATGGTGATAGCATAAAGTGCTGAGTTAGATATAAATCTGCCGCCCATCAAAATACCATATGAAAATTGTCACGATCTATATATCAAGAAATTATCAACTAAACTATGAAATATCCGAAGAAAAATACAAAAGCTAAGAACAAAAAATTAAAAAGAGCCCAAAATATAAGGAAATATATTTTAAAAAAAAAACAAAATACCTCCTCGTTCAGTACTTTTTCCCCGTTCTTTTCACCAGGGAATTTTTAAGTAATTTATTTTCACAAATTCTTTTTTTAACATTTAAGAGTTCAGAACTTAAATGATGATCGGACATTAATCAATTATATAACAAGTGTAATATAATTGTGACTTGATTGGTGTACGGTTAAAAAAAAGTAACGAATCACGTTACAATTATATTTCCTTACCTTAAATTATAAACAATTGTGATGAAGAATCAGGCATGGATGGCATCGAATATTGAATCTGTTTCCCATAAACTTACAACTTGAATACAGTAGTGAAAAGGAACAAAGATCCAGAAAGAATACTGTACCGCAAAGATGCAAACGCCACATGCTGGAAACGTACTACACGCCTTTTCATGTGGTGTGTGTAAGTCGCTAATGTTCTTATATAAATACCATCAGGTACGGAAACTGTGTGGAGTTTACGCTGAAAACGCTTCTGAGAGGATGAATGTATACTTGAGAGCTTTCAGAGCAGAGGACGACCATGCTAAAATGGAGCTCATCTCGCAAGCCAAGCCCTTGTCTGAAACAGGAGCCAAGCTTTTGCAGAGTATCAGAATCTTACAGGTAATTAATAACTGCCATATTCCCACGTGGGCTTTCAAAGTCGTCATTCATGAATAAGGTGCACCACCAAATACGTTTACTTTTCCCCCCACAAGCTATTCAAGAAAGAATCGTTTGTTTTTTTCAGGAAAGCATGCAATGGGAGAAACCTTGGACTTGGAGCAGATGTTTTAAACACAATTTACTAAGCCCAGGAGATAGATTAGAGAGCATGGAACTACAAATGAGAGGAATAGAGTATTCCTTGGTTTCGTCTCCTGCGTTTCCGGTTCAAGTAGTTGATCAAGAACAACTCTCCAATATCTTAAAGGGTGTATCAGTTCAACTTGAGCAAAAACTGGAGCAAGTTACGCGTTTATCGCGTTCTCGTTCAATGACGGAGCCTGAAACAAGGGGAGAATTCATGGAAAAGCCATTGTTACCGCTCGAGCCAATGTTCCCGATACTCAAGTATGGATGGGTCCTTTTCTACTTCTCTTGCATAGATATGTTGCTGAATGATGCTGCAGATACTTGTTTTGCATCAAGAGAACTCCAAACTCGACGTGCAAAAACAGAGTTTAGCATCGTTAGAGCGTTCAAGAGTTGGATTCTGAAACTTGTCAGCAAAGAAAGGCTGCGATTTGCCTTCAAGTGTTCACTTGCTTTAGGCCTGGCAATGCTGTTCGGTTTGATATTTGACAAAGAAAATGGATGCTGGGCAGGTCTCACACTGGCGATCAGCTTTGTCCAAGGAAGGCAGGCAGTCTTTACGGTAGCAAATACGAGAGGACAAGGAACAGCAATTGGATCAGTGTATGGTGTTATATGGTGCTTTCTCTTTCATCACGAAGAACTAAGGCTTTTAGCCCTTCTTCCATGGATCATTTTCACCAGCTTGCTGAGGTACAGCAAAATGTATGGACAAACTGGGGGAGTCTCAGCCACCATAGGAGCACTACTGATTCTAGGCAGAAAGAATTACGGGGAACCAAATGAATTTGCTATTGCCCGACTGACAGAGGTTTTCATTGGTTTGACAGCTTTCCTCGCAGTGGAGCTTCTCTTGCAGCCCATCAGAGCAGCCACTCTAGCCAAGAACCATCTGCATCAAACACTATGCTCCCTTCGTGATTGCATAAAAGAAATTGCAACTTGCCCTATGCAGAAAAACCAGACGGTCGTCAAGTTTGACAAATTGAGGGATAAGCAAAGAAATCTCAGTTCACTGGTCTGTGAGCTCAAGAAGATTGTGGCAGATGCAGAGTTGGAGCCTGATTTCTGGTATTTGCCTTTTTGTAGTTCTTGCTACCAGAAGCTGGTTGGACATTTGTCGAATATAGTGGATATGTTATACTTTATCACAAGCAATTTTGAAAGGCTTTCGGAGCTATCAGAGACAAGTACCATATGCAAGGAATTCCGGGATCAGATCAGTAGTGAACTGGAATTATTTCAGGAAACTCTAAGCTCTTCAGTGGAATATCTAGAGAAGGCCCATTCAATTGAATCACAAGCAGACTCTCAAGAGACTGTGGATGAGGAGTTGAAAGACCTCGAGGTGGGGAAGCTACAAAATCCAGATGGCCAAAGTGCTTTGATCACCAAACATAAAGAGGCGGAGATGAACAATGAGGAGGAGGTTGGTGAAGATAATAGAAGACAGAGACAAAAGATGATTCAATGTCTCGGTGCACTGGGGTTTTGCATTAGTTCTTTGGTGAAAGAAATAGATGAGACTGAGATATGTAGAAGAGAAATAGATCAATGGGAGAATCATTGAGCTAATAGAAGACTCAGAGATGGTTTTGCTTTTGTAAGTTAATACTGTTAAGATAAGTGACTGTGAGAGCAATACTAGTACATCATAGCTACAAAGGAAACAGGTGCATGTTCAAGATTGTGGGCAACTGTAAATCTTGTCCCTGCCAGATCAACTACTGAAAAATATCAGTTTTCATAGACTGGTTTTCACCCTGCTGTTTAGCTCGGGAAGCTTATGAGTTACAGCAATTATCTCACAACTCTCCATACAGACAATGAAGCCTTCTTTTCATCTTGTAGAACAAAAACCTAAACTCATGTCAGGCAAAGATGCCTCATTCAGATATTGGCCAAAAGCTCTGTTCAAACTTCAAAGTTCAATCACAGTTGCTGGAAATTAATCAACGAGTCACCAAATGGGCCATAAAATCTTTTGAAATGAAAACTCAATCAAGTATCATAAGGATCATGATGGCACCAACTCCTCTATAGTTTCCACTACTAGATGCAAATTTGGTGTCAAATATCAAGCTCGAATCATTACATAAAACTTTCTGAATCTCCACGGTAAACAGGAAACTCAAGAAGATTCGAAATTGGAACTGAAGAACAGCTTCACATTTAATAAGCAGAAAAATTACAACCTCAGTTGGGCTATATGATAAAGGAGTTTGATTTCATTAAACGCGAATAGTACACAAACTGAACGAAAATTCAGAAGTTATATTTGATTTGTGGAAACACAGTACATTACTAAGTAACACCAACTGAAATCCCCAAATCGTAAAATCACTAAACCCTAATCTTCTACTAAAACATTTTACAACGAGAAATTCTAACCCTAACTCCCAACCACGCACGAAGACATTAACCTCCGAAACCGTACAATGTACGCCCCTGCCTCTTGAGAGCGTACACAACATCCATGGCAGTAACAGTTTTCCGTCGAGCGTGCTCAGTGTAAGTAACGGCGTCGCGGATGACGTTCTCGAGGAAGATCTTCAGAACACCGCGTGTCTCCTCATAGATAAGGCCGCTGATACGCTTGACGCCACCCCTGCGAGCCAGACGGCGAATGGCCGGCTTCGTGATGCCCTGGATGTTATCCCTCAGCACCTTACGGTGTCGTTTGGCTCCGCCCTTTCCAAGACCCTTCCCACCCTTCCCACGGCCTGACATGTTTCCGCCTACTCTATTGAGAAATTGGGGCACAGAAAATTTTGAAATTATCAGTTGAATGGAAATGGGGATGCGGCAGCGGCATTATATAAAGGAGACGTCACGGGTAGGAAACGAATGATGTCCGTTGATCTCCAGATTAATCGACGGATACAGATTGGGATCCCCATTATACTGGTTGTGATTTTAGAACCGTTGATAAGGAGTATATCGACGGTAAGAAGTTCTTGTACTGATTATATTGTCAGGATCCTGGTCTTAAGATGCATCGCAGTTTGTCAATTACAAGTTTTAAATATCTGTTAAAAAAAATTTTACAAGTTTAAATAAGTTTGAGTTTCTTTTGTTTTTAATAAAAGAATTATGTCGATATTTCAATAAATTAAATAATATATTAATTTAGCCAACATATACACATAATTAAAATTTATTAAATAAATTATATCAAACTCATGAAAATTGATATTAATAACTATACGATAAAACCCAAATTTATGATCGCAAGTTTATTGTTGGAACTCAACATTAATCATTAAACAAAACATAACACGATTGATTTACTTCCAACATGTCAGAATTTGTTAGCTTATGTCATATTTGAATTTGGTCACTGTATTCATAACAGAATGCATGTTATGGAGCATTTTGAAAAAGATAATTACTCTTCTCTTCCCATAAAGTTTGGTATAATTATACATAATTTTCTTATAATTTGAAAAATTATATCTAACATTCTTGAAATTTATTTTTATTTAACAAATAAGTTCTTTCATTAGTCAAAATTCACCGATTTTGCTGATATTAACAAAAAAAATTAGAAAAAACTTATATTTACCTCCAATTGACTTATTATTGATTTACTGCGGGTCAAACAAATATTTTTATGATTAAATTACCCTCATACATCTTCACGCGTTAATGCATGTGGAGAGGTATATTTTCACCATTATAAGGGTAGTTTAGCCAGAAAAAAAAAAAAAATCATTTGACCTGCAATAAATCAGTGATAAGTCAATTGATGATAAATATCAATTTTCATTCAATTTTTTGTATTAATATCAGCAAATTTAGTAATTTTTAAATTCGTGACTTATTCTAAAAGCCTAATTGAGGTTAACCACAAAACATTCCATAAAATTTTAAATTGGCTTTGGTACCTAAAAATTCATTTAGAATTTATATAGTATTTTTTGAAAGTTTATAAACATAAATTTCATTTTAAAGATAAGCTCAACGATTTATTTTGGAACAAATTATTCAAAATATTTTATAATGTCTCGTTATTTTTAAGTATTTTATGAAATATTTCAAAAAAGTTATGAATTTATAAAAAATCCCTTGTAAATCAAATATAATATAAAAATATATTTGTAGTAGAGTTGTATGTGATAGGAAGGAAGAAATGAATATTGAGGAACCATGATAATATATCTTGCATTGCATTTTTTATAGCATCTGTATATGAAGGCTAATAATTCATTCACAATTCAAAGTGAAAAACAGACTGAAATACCTGAAAATATTGTATCTGACCAAATAATTATCTAAAATTGTGGGAGACACAAAATAGAGTTTTAGCTTAGGCACAAAAGGGTTTCTAATTTACATGAAATATCAAAGATATATAAGTCAAAATAGGAAAATAAAAGGTAAATTATATTTTATCATTCGAGCTATATTTTTTTTCTTTTATCAATTTACCATCTCAACTTCATGATATATGATTGTTTTTCTATGAAAAAATCAACACATACACTGCATATGTGATTTTTATCCATACATTGTCTTTAAATATCACATGTATAGGAAAACGATCATGCACAGCAAAGTGCAAATTTGATAAAATTGATATGGTAAATTGACACAATAAACAAATTCAGATGACAAACAAAGAATCGGGTAAATGTGCTTGGGCCAATATAATTGGGCTTAATATATTTTCGTCAAGTGGGCCATGTTGAGTTATAGAAAACCAGTCGAATCGAGAGATAAGCCCAAAAATAAACGAGGAGGGTATTTTGTTCAACAACTACTCCAACGACTTTGCGGACGCTCTCAGTCTCAGTGCGACGCTGGGGCTTATTCTCTGCTCATTTCTGACTTCCATATATATTAAATCAACGAAAATCCTGTCAGAATCTGGGTTCAATTTGAAGGTACGATGCTTGTTTGTTCATCAACACGTATAATCATCACTGTTCTTTGTCTTGATTGTATTCAGATACGTACTCTCATGCACAAGCTATCCCAGATTATTTTGTTAATGCAAGCTTATTTGTTAATCATATTTCTTAATTTGGATTTGAGATGAATTGGATGGACTATTGGCATTCTCATTTTCAACTGGGGGATGTTTAACATATTAATATGTATAGTTATGGTTGATTTCTTTTTTTCCTTTTTCTTTTTTGTTCATAGAGCTGGTTCTGAGTTGAATTGCGATGAATTTTAACAGAAGCAGAAGTCCTCCGGGCGGAAGAAGGTTCCAGGGTCGAGATCAGACATCATACGGACCGTACCAAATGGACCGAGGGCGCTTCAGGTAATTGTTTCTGATGATCTGGTTTTCTATATTAAACGTGAATGTGTAATTCGTAATATCCAAGGAACAAAATGCTGGTGAATTTTGTACTTATTGGACTTCTCGCTTGTTCACCATGTCTTTATCAATGGCTTTTTTGGCATTGCAATTTGTTGATCCAAGCCATTGATTGTTGAGAGCCCTGAATTTTTGTTTTTATCGAAGTCTTGTGACGTTCATTGTTTTGTGGTTATGTTATGGATAAACATAAGTCTGAACGAAGATCTAATGGGGTTGTAATTTATCAGGCAAGATGCTTTATGCAAGAACTGCAAAAGGCCAGGACACTTTGCCCGAGAGTGTCCAAATGTGGCTGTCTGCAACAACTGCGGGCTCCCTGGGTATGAAATATCTTTTTCTGTTGCTTGCACTCCAGCTGAAGAGTTAGTCCATCGGCTGAAAATAGTGTCTGCGTTGTTTGATGGTTTAACTGGGATCTGTGACACTATCTGCATTTAGTATGGAGTTTGCAAGCATGCACATACTTATGGGAACCTTTGTGTTAGAATTTTGGAATTGATATCTAAAATAAGCACACACGACTGTGTGATCGCTTTAGTACTAAAATAGGGAAAATGGAATATGGAGATTTGACGATTGTAATTAACCTGCTAAAATTCTTATATGTTACTAAAACAGAATTATGATGGAAGTGTGAAGAATCATTGTGCATTTACTGGATTGTTGATTGGCATATACCATATTCGAAGGATAAGCTGTTCTTGCTATCTGTTTGATATGCTTTTTCCCTTGCTATTGGCAAAAATAAAGCTAAAAGGTTTGGCTCTTTCTGTAGTTCAAGCAGATCATTTATGATTGAACTGAAAAAGAGATTGTGTTTGGTCAGCGTGTTCGATTCTCAGTGCCCGGTATTAATAAATATAATTCAAAATAAGCATGCAGATGCATGTTCTGGCTGGCTGGTTAACTTTACCTTTGCTTTTACCTAGATGTAATTTTGCATCTATGTGGACAGCTACATGTCTTCCTGGAGGTGTATCAGTATATATATGCTAAATGCTGCAAATGCTTAACATTTTTACGCTCCACTATATTCTCCACATTAAGAATTACATGTGCTGGTTGAATTTCAGAAAGGAAAAAAAAACGGTTCCTATAATTTTGCTGCATGCATCATTGTGTATGAATCATAAACAGAATATGTTACAGCGTTGTACTCAGTGGTCTTACAAAGAATTTGGGACAAGAAACAAGTACTTTTTCATTAACGAGTGAATTGTCATAATAAAATTTTCATCCATACAGGCACATTGCTGCAGAGTGTTCCTCCAAAACGATGTGTTGGAACTGCAAGGAAGCTGGGCATCTCGCCAGTCAGTGCAACAATGATCCAATCTGCCACGTATGTAATAGAAAAGGGCACCTGGCACGTGAATGCATGGAATCTGGTGATCCAAGAGTTTGCAACAATTGTTTCAAGCCGGGGCATATTGCAGTTGACTGTACGAATGAAAAGGCCTGCAACAATTGCCGGAAGCCGGGCCATCTAGCTCGTGATTGTGTGAATGATCCTGTCTGCAATCTCTGCAATGTATCCGGTCATGTTGCACGCCAGTGCCCAAAAATTGCTATTGCATCACAAATTGTTTCTGGTCCTTTCCATGACATCATTTGTAGAAACTGTGGCCAGTCTGGTCACATCAGCCGGGAATGCTTATCTGTTATTATATGCAACTGTTGTGGTGGACGAGGTCATGTTGCGCACGAATGCCCTTCTGCCAGGCTTTATGCTAGACCATACCGTCGGTTTTGAATCTTCTGTTTGTGGGGAGGTAACAATCTGCTTTCTGTTTGCTGATTATGTTTGAGGTCAACAATCTGCTTTCTGTTTGCTGATTATGTTTGAGGTCAACTTCAACTTTGTGGTGTTTTGTCTCCTCAAAGAGTAGATTACTGCTTGTCTAGCTTGACGCGCCCCAGGTTAGTAACTTAGTTGGAGGATGTCTCATTTTGAACATTTGGCAGTAGTATTGAGGACTTAATTACAGCTCAGGATTAGAAAACTAGTCTATTCAATAAAAAATTTAGGATATAGTCGGCATTAATTCCTAGGTACTACTGAAAGTAGCTGTTTTTGCTTTCTTCTCTTTATTAAATGCAAACACAAGGTAATTCCTTTTCCTCTACTTCTCATAGCAATGAAATGCCACCAAAAATTGCCTAAGTCTTTCCTTTACTCTCTGTATATTTCTTGTGAAATTCAGTCTGGTCGTATATGGCCAATCAAATCACAAGTGAAATTTGTAAGCCATTGGGCGATTGGTTACTTTCAAACTCTTATTAGAATGCCAAGTATAGACCAATCACATTCCTTTCATAGACTTTTGTCTGACCTGCATTGCATTGTATTGAGACAACACAAATGCCACAACAACAAATAAATTGCTCGTCAATTTCCCTTCATATTCTTATAAGATTCTTTAATTCTCTTCTTCCCTCCTAACGTTTTATTGCAGATTTGCAGTAGTGGACATCAATAAAAACTAGAATGCATGCGGACAAAGTTGCGAACAAGCTTTTGATTCGTCGTGTTTGTGTTTGTGGACACTTGCTTCAGCATTTATGCGTTAACTCCATATATCATACGCTGACGATGCTAATACTATATGTTGGGTTTGAATGTGTGATAGGAATAAAGCTATTTGATGTAGAGAACATTCAATTTATTTCATTATTAAGTGGATTCGAATTCACATAATGGTTTCTACGCTTGATTTATATGAGAAATCTCCTCATTCATGAATATCCACAAACACATGTTCTGCTAACTGCTGGTTTTAAATTGTCTTCATTCTGCAATTCCGGACCCAATTCCTGTTTGGGTTCTTCCAATTTTTCTGGGCTTTTCCTAATCAGATTTGGTCAGACCTGAATTAATTATGCAATGATGGTGTCATTGGCATACACTTCAAACATTTATTACATAATAGAGTTTGATTGAGCTAAACTTAGTTGGGAGAAATTTCCCACATTACTGGATTTATGTTGTTTTGTTTCTTCCTCTTTTACATTTTTTTTTTTAAGAATAATATAATCTTCTGCTAACTGCTGGTTTTAAATTGTCTTCATTCTGCAATTCCGGACCCAATTCCTGTTTGGGTTCTTCCAATTTTTCTGGGCTTTTCCTAATCAGATTTGGTCAGACCTGAATTAATTATGCAATGATGGTGTCATTGGCATACACTTCAAACATTTATTACATAATAGAGTTTGATTGAGCTAAACTTAGTTGGGAGAAATTTCCCACATTACTGGATTTATGTTGTTTTGTTTCTTCCTCTTTTACATTTTTTTTTTTAAGAATAATATAATCGCTGGGTTGCCAGTTCAACGACATAAAGTGTAAGCAAAGTGGATGGAGTTGAAATAATTGGTACAACATAAAATACAAAAGTAAAACGCAATGAGCGGATGAAATGGCACTTTTTTCGGGGGGTGCTTTAATGGTGGTATTTGAGGATAGTATTAATTAATAGAGTAGTAGTAGTAGTAGTAATGTAAAATTGTAGTGGGGGAGAGGGAGAGGGAGAGGAAGCATGTCGAGCATGGTGGAATTGGATATATATGCATTTATTTTAAATTAACTTTCCAAGCGTGGATGCTTTTGTTGGAGAATCCACAAACCATATGGCTCCATCGACTCATGCCCCCACTCCCCCCCACCTTTTCTATTTCTCTTCAGTCTTCTCCCCCCACCCTACTAATTTTCCCATTTCCTTCCACCACTCCCCCCCAACCCCACGCGTGCATTTATATATATACATATACATACAAAGATAATTATATACATGTAGTAATTAGTGGTTTTCCATGAATTCTTATTATGTAAAAGTGTTGGATTTGAATTCGACTCTGCATCTTTACCTAATTTTGGTATATTCACATATATAGACATGTATGGTAAAAAAGTTAGCATAATGGTATTATAGGTGACTCCATCAATATATGAAGAAATTAATATGAAACATCAACTTCATAAACTACATTCATTTGAAATGATGAGAATTCTAATAGCAGTTGGTTATCAATTTTCACTATAACTGTAACTTCAATGGCACAGTATAATATTCTTGTCTTCTTATCTCTCTAAAGAATTAAAAAAAAATGAAAATTCTAAAGTCAATAATAGCATAAATCCCGAGTACTTCCTTCTTGGTGGCTAAGCTACGCATCTGATGGGTGGCTCCTACAACATGTCACTTCAATTTTCCAACTAATATACCAACTTTTTCCTCTATCTTAATCATACTTTTACTATTATTTTTAAATTTATTCATCGCTTAAATGCTTTAACTCAAAAACTATCAAGATAATCTAACCAATATATTTCGTTCATCAAAGCATTTTATATAGAACGTTTTCTGAAGAGGAAAAGAAACTACAAATATAATCCATTTATATTAAATTAAAATTTACCATAATTTTATCCTGATTTGAAATAAAAACAATCACATGGTACGATACGTTATAAAAAAAAAATAAATTAAACATGCACTATCATTTTAGATGGGGATGAATGATCTGAATAATATAAATTTCTTAATACCTAATTAATAAACACTTTCTGAAAAACAAATTTCATAAAAACAGAGAATATTTGGTGCAGATGAAAAAAGTGAATAATCCCTAAAGATAAAGGAAATAAATAGATGAGAAATGGGGGTTTGTATTTCTCAAACATAAATATATATATATGTCTCGTGAATCTATGAACTTTATCAAGACTTAGAACTCGATTGTATTGTTCCCTCCACTCCAAACAACAGGGCGTGAATTCCTCAATATTATACTTAAATCCCATCACTTTTCATTATTAGACCCCCTTAATATTAAATAATTATATTTCCTGCCCCCATAATCTTCTTCTACTCTGTACCAAAGATTTCTTTCAGGTGATTAAATCATGGCCCCTCTCATTATTTTATTTCTCTCTCTTAAACTTTGTTTTTTCCAGTGGATGGGCCGTTTGGTTCACTAACTCTAATAAAAATTTGGGTATTTAAAAATAGGGTGATAGTGCCATTCACCATTGTGTTGCACCATCTCATCACCTAATTGTGGAATTAACAATTTTATAAACGTGTTTGTGTGTATTTGGTGAGATTATTTAGAGGAATGGTCAAATCTTGAAACTTGACTATCGTTGTCGACTAATACCTAATGCAATTATTTATGATAATCAATAATAATAAGGGACTGTTGAACTTAAAATATATGAAGGACTTAGAAATTAGATGGTTTGAATGTGCATGGAAAGGAATCGATTCTGTCTTCCATGTGGTACGTAGTGTTAATATTAATTTATGGGAATGGGATTAGTGAAGCCAATACGTCAAATTAGGTTCTACAATTTGGCAATTATTGTTGGATTAGTAGCAGCTGCCATGAGGACCATATTTCATGTTACTTCAATACACCACCTAATTTCAATTATATAATCCAATTATTAATCATAAGTATGATCATGTCCCACTTATTTCAAATCAAATTTCATCAACAAAAAAGAGACCCTCATGTTTTACATAACGTATACGTCTAGATGAACGTTTTGCAATAGTTTTTATTTTTACAGTGGTGAATAAGTTGTAAGTTAAACAGTAGTAAGAATAGGGAATGTTTGAAATTAAAAGTTAAAATTGAAATAGAATAGAAATTGAAAATTTTGAGGAATACAACTTAATATTTACAATTTTATCAGTAAGTTGCAAAAGCTAGTAGAAAGTAAATTAATTTAATTTAAACAGTTATAAAACGTACGCTGTGATTTTTTTTAACTTGTTTTCATCAATAAACTAATAAATATATATTTTGAACTCTTGCAAACACCCTTAAGTAATGGATCAAACAACACCATTTGGGGGGGGAGGAGGAAGAAAAAATGATAAAATTGTAAAATAAAAATAGTTGTAAATAAGAAAAAGTTATTTGTGTTGTTGGAAGAACCCTAATTGAGGAGTGTTCAAAGATGGGCAGAAATCACATCAATAAAAAGTAGTATTCCTTGTTTTGATCTTTTCAAATATTGAGTCCTAAAGTGAGTAATTGATGGTTTTAAAGAAGCTGTTGTTCCCACCCTTTGTAAAATATTGCTCCTAACTGGACCATTTTCTTTTCTTTTCTTTTTTTTTTTAAATGTAATCTGCTCAAACTACGAAAAAAGAAAAAAAAAAGTAATTGGGGCCACTTCTTTTTCTTTATTTTTTTTTTTGGGGGGGGGGGGGGGTGGTTTTTTTCATCCCCCTTTGTTGCTTTCTATTATTACCCTTTGTATTTTAATCTATGTTCATGGTTTTTTTTTTTTTTTTCTCTTTTTGACATTCTTTTGATTTTTCATTTGCAAAAATTGTCAACAAAAGAAAAAAGATTAGAAAAAAAAAAAACAAATAGATGGATGATAATAATAATGCAACATTAAATGCATTATATACATATTGGGGTTTAAAACTGCAGTGAACCTAAGGACAGTCCAAATCACATAAGTGTTTGGTATCTGAAAAAATGATTAAACATTAGATTGTTGGGAATTCCTAGCTAAGACCCTAAGATGTTTATATTAGTTGTTGCGAGATTGATTGGAATACATGAAAAAATAGTCTCTCAATAAAACGATGTAGATTAGCTTCAAATGGCTTCGGAGTATTTAGAGAATCAAATGTTCATACTTGTTGAATTCATGTATCATGATCTTAGACTTTCGAGTGTTGATTGATTGCTGGTGGTGATTTTGTATCCTCGAATCAGGTCAGATCGGGTGTGACCTGACTCGAATACCAAGAATGCATATTTAAACATTTGAAATCTTATGAATAACAGTTTTATTTTTTAAACGTCATTTTTGTTAGATTCCTATCATACACGAATAATAAACATAAATATATCAGAATATATGAAAGATTCTAAAAATAATATTTAAATTATCGCGACAAAATTGCAAAGCAAACTATTAAACCTATTTTCTTAGAAGTAAAAAAATGTATCCAAACAAATAATTCTAATTTTAATTAGAATAATAAACATACAGTCTCATATTTAATTTTGAAACAATCCCAAACAACCCCTCTAATCCCATTGAAAAAACAGTCATATTACTATTCATTACAAGGAAGAGTTTTGATTATGGTTGATTATGATATGTATCAACAATTGGAGGAATCATGTTACAACCACCCACGGGTCCACCAAAATTAGCTCACGCACGCACACAAAGCCAACTAGTGCATGATTGTTCACACGTTTGGCACACTAACACATGATCAAATATTGTAAGAAATCAAAACACCAATGAGAAGAAAAAGGGTAACTTGCAAATTGTGATAGTAACAGTAAAATGTAATTCATTTCTTCCCACGCCTCCAAGAATTTTTGTGTCTATATAGTACTAGTTTAAGTGTCTCACCCACCGTGCACTCCTCATCTTTTGACTGTCTTTTTTACTCTCGCACACACTCTCTCTCTCTCTGCATCTCCCTTTCTCTCTCTAGAAAGATTTCTGATATCTCGTTGGGGTTCTTGATTTTGGTGCAGTCTCTGTGGAGATAAGCCGTTTCTGAGTGCTGGGTTTTGGCTGTGTTTGGTGTACTGTGAGTGTTTACTTTTGTTTTCATTGTTTCGGGTTGCCGTGGGTTGTACTGCACAATGTTATGTTGATTTGTTTTTGCTGTTTTCTTGTCTGAATATATGTTGGTTTCTTGGGTTTGAGATTTTGTTATTTGTTTGATACTTTGATCTGAATCTTGTTCTGTTTGTGACTAGATCTGGAAAGAAGAAAGTGGAAAAGTTTGCTTTGTGTTCATGATCCGTTTCTGACTCTTTGTTTGCTGTCTGAGCTTAGTTTCAGTCTCTTAAGAAGTATCATAAGTGATGAAAACAGCATAGCCCGGGAAAAAATAAAGTCTTTTTGAATCTCTGAGCTTTCAGTTCTTTTGGGATGAATGGTTCTTGAAATTCATGCTACTATATGGTGAATGAAGAAGAATGTTGTAATGAAGCTCGGAATCTATGTTTTCTTTTATTCTTTTTGAATAAAACTTTTACTTTTCTGTTGCAAAACATTTCTGTTCAGCAATGAAGGAGCTGCTATAGCTAGTGTTGTTGCAAGATTTGTTAGTTATATGAGAATGATGAAATTCTTGGGGCTGATTTTATGTTTTTCTTTGGGAGAATATCATAAGGATTTGATTGGCATATGGCCAATTATATACTTAACTCATGTTTATTGCTTCGCTAATCTGCTTAATAATGGCTTGTGGGATTTTTCTTAAGTTTTAATTTAAGGAAGAATGCCGGACATTTTGTTTCCTTTCATGTGTGGTGTACATGAAACGAGGCTGGTTCTCATTATTGCTTCGTCGATGGTTATTTAATTTGAAATATTTCCTTACCGCCTTTCTTGCCTTGACGTGTAGATAATTGAATTTCAGTACAGTTTACATAGTAAAGATATTATCTTGCCAACCTGGATTTACCGCTGCCCATGGAGAAAAGCGAGTTTATTCCTTTTCTCCTGTGGTTATTTAGTTACAATGTTCAACAATTAAATAGACCTCTCTTTGAATTGGCAAATTAGAATATGATATAATCCTGTGGTTATTTCACTTCATTGGTCTTTATGCTATATATTGCAAGGTGGTCTTTGAGATTTCTTCAACATGGTTCTGATCTATGTATTTGGAAACTTCAGCAGGTGCTCTCAAATTGCGTAAAAAGTGGCAATAAATTGAAGTGAAGAACAGTATGCGGTGGTATAGTCTGTCGGTTGATGTGTTTCGTAAAGTTGTCTCTTTGAACTTGTACTGCCGTGTGATCCTATAAAGTCATTCCATTTCAGAAGACAGCATCGTTGCCTCTTTATCTCTCTGTTGAACTTCATCATTAGTTCTAGAGTACACATTATTTCCATGGGATCCACTCGCTTCGTTGTCATTCCTTGCTATGTACGCTGGATAAGCTGAGCCGTTTCTTCTGAAGCCCCAAAGTTTCTGCAACATTCTTTGCTTTCACTCCTGGCCTTCTTTAATACTCTTAGTATTGTTATTTGTTTCAATTGAGTTTTGCTATTCATTTTGTCATCTTTGGCTGGAAGATTCAGAATTTTCGTAGGCCGAGAGTGGTTATTTTCCTCTGATCATCTTCTTGCTGGGAGTTGTGGTGTATTATTGAGCAACGGATTCTCAGATTATTGGGTTAGTTTGGATAAGTGTATCACTTCCCTTCAGGTCGGTTTGAGTGTGATTGAGTGAACGGTTGGGGAAATAGTAGTTATGGTGTGCCAAGCAGCTAGTCAGACAAGATTTCGGGCATTGAAACATGAAAATGGAATTGCTGGGTGTGCCACCATAATAGTTAGAGTCATTGCATGCTTTCAACCCCTCCAAGATTGCCAGGTTAGTAGACAACATTTGACGATGATTTCTATAATCATTATTCCAAATTTCCTAATATGCTCATTTTTCATCTTGTTGTTCAACAGATACTAATAATGTTTCTTGTGTATATTTCAGGCCGAGTATTTCCGCCATCTGCTTAAACCTGTTACGTAGATTGATTTCATTTCCGTGCATTCGAGTTAGGCTGGGTGTTTTTTGTTATTTTTGTTTTCACTCAAACATACAACAAGCAGTCAGTTATTCTTAGGTAGGGTTGAACTGCCGAGCCTTTAGCTTTACGGTTTTTTTTTTTTTTTTTTATGTTGCATTTGCTGACAACTGCTTGTTGCTATCAGGTAATTGCTGTGCTTCAATGGAAAAGGACTGTGGAATTGGGATTCATCAGCATTCTATGCCTGCGCCATCCCCTAATCTGAATTCCTTGGGTTTCTGTATCAACTCCGGCCATCTGAACGCCGACCCCGTTTGTACGAATCCGTACTTGGTTGAGGATTCCACATTAAGAACTATTCCCTTGTTTCCAGTTTCTGGGTTGCAAGAGCTGAAGGCAAGTCAACCAAATGACTCAGGAAATTGGCTTTACCGTATGCCTTATTTCCATCAGGCCTTTGCTCCTGCATTCCAAGAGAAATTTCCTGTGGGCCGATTTGAATTCAGACAAGAGAAGAGTCCTACAATTGGCACTGCACCTGGTCAGAAGAGATTTCTTGTATTTGATCAATCTGGTGACAAAACAACCTTAGTATATAGTTCTGCGGTTCAGACTCCTGTACAACATGGAGCTCGTTGGGTACTGAATCCTCCTACCACTTATAATTCGAATAAGGAAGAGCTGAGGAATAGTATCAATCCTTTGAGGTCAAGCGTGAAGGATGAAAATATGGAAGATAACTCAAGAGATGTTACTGAAGATGAAATGCATGAAGACACAGAAGAACTGGATGCTCTGCTCTGCTCCGATAACGACAGTGATTTTTCGGAAAATGATGAAGAAACGAGCACCGGTCATTCGCCTAGTACAATGACTGACAACGGCATAGATGATTTGGTCAAGGAGACAGGTGAAGAAGTTGATAGTTTTCTTGGGCCAACCAAAAGGCAGAAGCTTTTAGATGGAGGTTACAATGCACCGTCTAAAAGGAAAAACTCCGCATGCTATGCTTTTGAGGATGATGCGGAGTCCAGTTGCGGCAACGGGAATAAGCAGCTTAAGGAAAAATTAGGTTCGTCTTCTGGTTGCAAAAGATCAAGAAAAGAGAAAATACGTGAGACCATCAGCATTCTGCAAAGCATAATTCCCAGTGGGAACGGGAAAAATGCAATTGTTGTTATTGACGAAGCAATTCATTACTTGAGATCCTTGAAGGTCAAAGCCAAGGCTCTCGGACTCGACTCTCTTTGAATTTCTAGATGCGTTACTTCACCAGAAACAGTAGCTTGAAAGATTTCCGTTGTAAAATAGGTGGGGCCTGAAAATTCCATCAAGAAGAGAATCCTGAAATCCTCTTTGAAGCCTTTCTGCGATGAGATTGAGTTGGAACCAGCAGCCTTTGTTTACGGATTTTGTTCATGTCTCTATCTGTCTAGAGAGATAAGGAAGATGCTCAGCAAAAGGTAACGTTAAATATGCCTTTTGGGTTTCCTTAAGCCATGTGATTTCCCAACCACTTTTTACAGCCTCGTCACATTACAGCCAGCTGAGCGTCTGTCGCATTCTGTGGAGGATATCGGTATGGTTATCTATCCTACTTTTCTTGCGTCTTCCTTCTCAGCAAAAGGTAACGTTAAATATGCCTTTTGGGTTTCCTTAAGCCATGTGATTTCCCAACCACTTTTTACAGCCTCGTCACATTACAGCCAGCTGAGCGTCTGTCGCATTCTGTGGAGGATATCGGTATGGTTATCTATCCTACTTTTCTTGCCTCTTCCTTGAACCGCCACAGGCCGTCGGGAGTGTAAACATAGTTTTTCTACTCTTGATCTTCAAATCCATATGAATCGGTCATTGAATGCTACGATCAATTAACAAAAGCTTTTGGATTTGGTGTAATAATAAGAGGATCGACCCATACACTCTTAGTTGTTGATGATTTCTGTAGTTTGGTGTGAGAATACTGCATCTGTAACAATCGACTTTAATTCAATTTGGGGACGTAAGTTAGCTCTCAAATTTGGCGCTGCTGTTGTTTTATGCCCATGTCTGAAAGCAGCGTGCTTGTGACTGTTTGATGCCCTGTTTTAATGTTAGCGTGCTTGTGATTGTATTCCCAGAACATTGATGAGATGTCTATTTTCCACTTTTAAGTCCTTGGCTTTTCTGCTCTGGTGCAAGAATGTCTGTAATTCCATCACAAAGGGACCACAATTTCTCTCTCTCTCTCTCTCTCTCTCTCTCTCTATATATATATATATATATATATAGTGTGAGTGAGTGTGTGTGTTTTTGGTGGGCTGGTTTCAGTTTGTGTAAGCGGTTGATACAATGATCAAAGTACTTCAGCTATATATATATATTGGTGTGTGCATGGCTCTTCCATGAAAGCCTCCAGAGATCCTCCATGCATTATTAGATCCAGCATTGGATCCTAGGAGCGTTAGATCCAACGCTATCAGGCGTTCTACGTTGATTACTGTTTATACGTATGTGTGTATATATGCATCTATACGTATATATGTATGTGCATCTTGTATATTTGTTTGTACTATCATACTAAGGCCCCATTACATTAAGGTCGCGAATTTAAATTTCATCGACGCATGGAATGATATACTACTTTACAGTAGTTGTTAATTAAATATAATTTGATGATTAATATATGATTATTGTAGTTGTATACTATTATTAAATATAAATATTTAATATTGATGATTGTCAAAATATAATTCAAAAAATAATATAATCACTTCACAAATAACAGATGAAATTGACAACAATTTTCTGCGGCTACGATCTTTGGCAGGTGGGTCGTAAAAGTGGGCTTATTGGCTTATTTCTGTTGAATCTCAAACTTTAAAGTTGGGTAATATAGTCATCATAAAATTTTAAAAGCTGGGGAATTTCTTCCAATCAAATCATATATTGCTCTTTATATAATAAATTATATTTATAAAAAATTTATACTAATATTAAAAAAAAAGATATTTTCTTACTTATAAATGATGGTTTATAATACCGTGATACTCATTTTTTTTATTGTGTCAATAATACCCATAAGTTAGTTTCTTTACTTTATTTTTTTATTAATATAAATTAGTAATTTGTGCGACACCTATTTATGTGAAAATTCTATAATACTATATAAAATAAAATATTTATTATTTAATAAAATATATAGAAAATAATAAATTATAAGAAAATGGTGACAAAAAAGATGCATGAAAGTTTTTTTAAAAAAATTACAATCAAAAGATAGTGTGGGGTGGGTAAATAAATAAAGTCAAATAAAATATTAAAAATAAACAAGGGTATCATATTAGAAAGTGTAGCATATTCTATGTTTATGTATAATTTTTAAAAATAAATTAAAATAAAATATTTATATAAATTGTATTATTAATTTATGTAGAGTAAAAAAAATATCTAAAAATATATAAAATAAAATAATAAGTTAACATAAATATTTTGATTTATGGAACGATATTGACAAACAAAGATAATAAGTAATGTTGGAGAAATATTAAAAATTGAGACAAAAAATTACTATAAAAAAGTAGTTATGGGAAATCATAATAAATAAAGAGAAATGATTAATTAATTGAAACAAATTAAAATAAACATTAGGCCAAAATTAAATAAAATACTAAAAAGGTACTCTCATTTAATAAAGTTTCAGGGTTGCTTATAAGCCTCAAGGTCTTCTCTTCCTAACGAGACGTCTTTTTAGGACAAAACTGTGAGGCTCATACAAAGCAAGAACGGACAATACCTGGTACAATGAGATACCGATCGCATTACAAGCCATATCATTTGGTGCCATATGTGGAAACGAACTCTTTCCATTCTAATCCTTGTCAAGAGGGTTGATAATGTATGCAAATGTCACACATCGGTTGCAAACGATGAGTTTGATTTATTTATAAACCCAAATGCATGGTCACACTAAGGACACACTTTTCATAATAAAATTTTGAGGTTCTTACAAAGTCAAAATGAATGATACTTCACGTTATAGGTTATCAATCAGGTCGCGAGTCATATCAAATATATTGAATGAAAATAATAATAAAACGTTTGTAGTGAAAATACTTATACAAACATAAATTTTACTTTTATATTAATTTCAATAATTGAAAAATTGAAATGAAAGCAGTCGGAAGCAAGATTAAGGAATCTGAGCTGACTCACCTCTCCAATAAAATGTGATTGGTGGCAGGAAGCTCCCCGAAATTTTGAAATGGAATTTTGACGACAAGCTGTAGTGGGATCTTGAATCAAATATTGAATCTTGAGGGACTATACCTATTCCATTTATACTGTATTCTATTCCACTCCTTCCCCAATTATTGGCCTTCGAGTGGTTCACAAATATTCACATATATTTTATTTCTGATTTAATTTTCATGTCAAAAAAAATTGGAAAGCCGATCATTTTATTTTTTTTAATTTTTTAAAAATTGTGGGATAGAAATGTATCTATAAAGCCATGCAATTTTTTTTAAAATTTAAAAAAAAAAAAACATACAACAGCTTATAAATCGACTAGGGACGATTATACTTACAGGCGTAGGATCCATGTGCTGATTAATGTCAACAACAATCAAGGCCTAATAGAATGGGAATTCATATACAGATCAGGACATATGTTTAGTTCCATTAAACATCTAGATAAAAATTCCAACTCACATTTGAAGTATATAAACAGTGTACCGGCGAGGCACAATGATTGGTGGCCTAAGGCATGCCGTGTAAGGATTCTCCTGCACTAAAATTGCTTATGTAAACCATTATCTAAAATTACATAATTTTGTGATGCAGTACTGCTCTATGAGATAGGGAGATTAAGAATCTGTGATCAGTGATTGAAGCAAATTTTACAGTGGTGATTTGTGTGCGTTTGTTGGTAGACTGCAGGTTTGATGGTGATGTCTCCATGTGGTTAATGATGATTGCTTGTTCACGAATAACAGTTTTCACGAACAGCAAACTTGCCAACTTCGTAATAGAATAAAGTGGACAAGTGAAAATTGTAATCTGATAACTGCGCACATTTGAATAAATTTATGTTAAATGAAATCTAACTTTTTTATGATTGATGTATCCTGTAGTTCTTTTTTAAAACTTATCCTCGGATGAATTGAAAAGCACATACAATACATATATATATATATATATTGATAGGGTTGTATTATATTCGTTAGTAAAAAAAATCTATCTTTTTTAGTGGATTCAAAAAATAGCTATACCACAGGATCCACATCTCTAACTTTCGACAATCTGCCCGAGAACACAAGATCTTGACCGCAGAATGTCTAACAACTCAAATCTTAAGATGACGCCATGTGGACTAAGCACTTGTGGACATATAGTCCTGTAAATACCCCCATGCCACCGCATTTGTGATAAGACATAATTTACTCATGACATTATTTACTACCTGAGATCGTTATTAACCATCAAAACAAGAACTGACTTAAGCATTAAAGGATTGTCATTGGGGAGTGGGGACCTTCCCAACTAACCTAACGTGCTTTCCTCTTCTCAGGAACCGAGTCACGAGCTACCACCTTTAGGGAGATCGCGCACCCGATCTCAGATCATATATATATATATATATATATATATTAATTTGGAAATTAAGTTAATATAAAACATAAGAAATTGAATAGATCATTTATCTTCTGAATTATTATTTTTAAAATTACAAAAAATTAATACAACTGTGTCAAAAATATTGACTTTTATATTTATATAAAGTCTTTTATTTATAATAGTACAGATAATGCTCCACTCTCTAACATCAACATTGTTCAGAAAATGGCGCTCATGACATCACTATCAACTCTTAAAGTCATAAAATCAAAGTCGCACTACTTATGGGAACTCTTGAAGAGGATGAATGGCCAGACACGCACACCCCAGAAATTAACCAACCAATCAAATTCAAATCAAATAATCAAAACACATTCACTTGCCTGTTCTCAAAACACTATTCATATATATATATATATATAATGGGAAAAAATATTTAAGAGGGCGTTTTGGGGTGAGCTTATACGTCCGTAATAACATGTTCTAAATCTTATAAAATATTTAATATTATTTTTTAAACACTTTATAAATTTATTTTTAAAATAAAATTTAATATTTTATAAACTCAAATCGGAAACAGTGACAACCCAATGCAAGAGTCCTTTTTTGTTTAATGACTGATGTGGTTGTAGCTATCAACTCCACTAAGGTACTGCAAACTACATCTATAAATATTTGATTCCAAGTATTGGGGATTAATATAATTTGGATTCTAAAATTATATATAGTCCTTAATTATATATCTTATTGGATTTTGTAAATTTTCCATATCATGTTAGTGTCGCAAAAAGTTAAAACTATCATAGGGCCCCCCATCTTTCCTATACCATACGTGTGGCATATTATTTAATAATTTAAAAATCGATTTAATTGTTTGGTTTTAATTTTAATGTCCTATTTTGGTTGTTTTCTTTTCCATATCTCCCCATAGGGTTTCCCCCTTTCTCATGATTTTTTTTATCAAAAGAAAAAAAAAATTAAACATATAAAGACTAAAAAATATATTTGGGAAAACCATGAAATAAGATATAAAAAATCAAAATTATATTTTTAAGTCGCCAATTAAAATGCCATGTAAATGTATGATACATGTGGTATAGAAGATCTAGAACCCTACCGGAGTGCCTCCAACATCATTACACACACCAATTGTTTTATATTAAAAAGAATTTATATGAAAATGTTGTCCCACAATTTATGAGTTTCCTACATATGAGGAATTAATGCAAAATGCAGTTTCTATAAATACATGTATTGTAGAAGCACACAAATGCAGAAATAAGCAGTTTTGAGTGATCGAATTACATATAATTCTCCTCCGGCTGTCAATATAGCAAAGATGCAGGTGAATATAACCTCAATTCGGACATCCTCGAATGGAGTTTGGCAAGGCGATAACCCCCTCGATTACGCCTTCCCTTTGCTTATTATCCAAACCACCTTAATCCTCCTCCTCTGCCGCCTCCTCGCCTTCCTCTTTAAACCCCTCCGCCAACCCAAAGTCGTCGCCGAGATGATGGTACCTAACTCCTTATATTTACACGCAATTCTGAATCTATTGGAGTCACGTCTGATCATTTGCAACATATGTTAGAATGCATGTTTTGTTTTCTATGTCTTATGTTCTTGCACCAACAACAAGTAGTGTTGTTTTAGAATAAAATCATGCACACCGACCCCCGACTCTTGTAAAAATGAATAATACAATGCACAACACTCTGATCATGCATGCCAAATCAATCTATATTTATACACCTACCCTACTTATACCTTATAATAATTTCTCTGATTTTATTTACAAATTAGAGAAATTTTTTCTTCGAATAAAGTTTGGTTAAATTAAATATCTAATCATATAACAAATATTATAATTATTTTTTTTTAAATTATACACTAATCATACAATAAGTATATTATACTTACTATTCAAATTTGATTGTAGTTGTGTTAGAATTTCACATCAAACTTGTTAATTTGCAAACGGTGATAATTAATGAGAAGTGAAATATTTTTTCTTAGAGTGGAATTTTATTGGGGCCATCAGCTTTCGGGCGAAACGAAGAATTTATGAGGAGAATTTTCCCGAAATGGAGTACTCCCATCCTGGAATCATTAGCGACGGTTGGGCTCCTCTTCTTTCTTTTCCTGGTAGGCCTGGAGCTGGACTTGAACTCCATACGGCGGGGCGGTCGCCGCGCCTTCGCAATAGCTCTCGCCGGAATTTCGCTGACATTCGTAATCGGGATCGGCGTAACCTCTGTCTTCCGCCAAGCCGTCGACGGAGCAGACAAAGTCGGCTACACGCCTTCCCTGTACGGGCTCGCGTGCTAGCCGAGCTCAAGCTCCTTACTACACACGTAGGCGAGACCGCCATGGCCGCAGCGGCATTCAACGACGTCGCAGCTTGGATTTCACTCGCTCTAGCTGTCGCGCTCGCAGGTACGTACCTGCACCTCTGCGTCTTCTAATATGATAATATTGTTACTCTTATCTCATACATTTATATAAATTAAAAATATACTATGAGTTTGAATTATTTAGTTCGTCGATATTTAAGGTTTGGATATACAACGGCCAAACTATAATAAAAAACAAAATATGCTTATTTCTTCTCGTAAAGTATAAGATTGTTTCAGTACTTTCAATCTAAATTAGAGAGGAGTTTATAATTTTAATGATGGATGGATGGGTGGATGTTTTGTTACACCACCTTTATAGTATAAGGCGTTAAATATTTTCGACTCTAAATAAATCAGAGCATACCCTTAAATAATAAATGGTATATAAAATTATTTATATATTACCCACCAACACACATCTCACCTTTCGTCCCACACCTAAGGATTTTCGTGCACGTATATAGTATGAAATGTACATTGGACAGACTTGACACATAGAACATTTGTGTACTGCACATGTCACGTTTAATTGGATGTATAAGGTTATAAAAGATTTTTAATACAAACTAATAAGCTGTTTACCAATTAATCAACATCCTATGATCGTTAATTATGCGAGACTCTTTTATTGAACCGTAATCTTTAATCTCTGCGCAGGTAATGGCGGCGATGGGCCAAAGAGAAGCCCGTTGATTTCCATATGGGTTCTTCTATCCGGCGTCCTTTTTGTTACTTTCATGATGGTGGCGATCAAGCCCGCTATGAAGTGGGTGGACCGGCGGTGCTCGTCGGAGCACGATACAGGCGATGAACCCTATATCAGCTTAACCCTCGGCGGTGTTTTGGTGGCGGGGTTTGCTACTGATTTAATCGGCATACACGCGATATTCGGTGCGTTTATTTTCGGGTTAATAATACCGAAAGGGGGAGATTTTTCTCGGAGATTAACGGAGAGGATTGAGGACTTCGTGTCCGGTTTGTTGCTGCCTTTGTACTTCGCTCTGAGTGGGTTGAAAACTAACGTGGCGACGATAAAGGGCGGAGGGGCGTGGGGACTGCTGCTGATGGTGGTCACGGCTGCGTGTGCCGGAAAGATCATCGGAACTTTTGCTGTGGCAATGATGTGCATGATTCCGGCGAGGGAGTCTATAACGCTTGGCGTGCTGATGAATACCAAAGGGCTGGTGGAGTTGATTGTTCTGAATATTGGCAAGGACAAAAAGGTTGGCCCATTTCTTGCATTTTGTTTCATAATATATCAACGCGTAGGCTTGATTTTCATCGGAAGTTGTTAATTATTATAAACATGTTAAAACAGTAAAAATTTACATTCTCCCGATCCACGTTCAGAAATCCTCTCTCGTCATCAGTAAGAATTATTAGTACTATATATTCTCATTTTGCGGTTATCTGTTATGATCCAGGTTCTGAATGACGAGGCCTTTACAATACTAGTGCTAATGGCACTCTTCACTACATTCCTCACTACTCCAGTCGTGATGGCCATATATAAACCCGCGCGTTGCGTCGCCGCCGCTGTGCACCGCCACCTGCAGTCTATTTCCCGCGGCTCCTCCGACGAACTCCGAGTTCTGGCCTGTGTACACGGACCCAGCAACATCCCCTCTATCCTTAACCTCATTCGATTAACTCGCTCCACCAACAAATCCTCCCGCCTAAAACTCTACGTTATGCACCTTCTAGAGCTGACCGAGCGCTCCTCCTCAATTATTATGGTCCAACGTCTGAGGAAAAATGGCTTCCCTCTCATCAGCCGCCTCCGCCGTGACGGCCAGTTGCACGACCAAGTCGCCCTTGCTTTCAAGGTTTTTTTCTCATTGTATCTTTGTAATTGTGTATGGATTTACATAGAGATTTTGTCCTTTTTGGCCAGTTGGTGTGGTAATCTGTCATTAACGGGTTTGGTTCTGGATTTCCAGGAATACGGCCAAACGGGTCGGGTCAGCGTCCGCCCAGCGACGGCTATATCAGCGTTGGCATCAATGCACGAGGATATCTGCCATGTTGCGGAGAAGAAGATGGCGGCGATGATTCTTCTGCCATTTCATAAGCGGTGGAGGAAGATCAACGGCGAGGATGAGGAGGAATCTCTGGGGCATGGATGGAGATGGGTGAATCAGAGAGTATTCAGAGAGGCGCCTTGCTCAGTGGCTGTGTTGGTGGACCGTGGATATGGAAATGAGGTCCAGAAGACTGCGGCCGCTGCCACGGCGTTGCAGAACGTATGTGTCATTTTCTTTGGTGGGCCAGATGATAGGGAGGCGTTGGAGTTGGGTAGTCGGATGGCGGAGCACCCGGGGGTGAAGGTGGCAGTGATAAGATTTAGGGAGAAGTATCGAGTGCTAAATCCATCGGTTGAGAACAGCAGAGGAACCGAGGAGGTACAATTAGTCTGTTCGATTAATTGTCATATCCAACATATTAGTAATTTCAGAGTGTAATAGACTAATGCCTATTCTAATGAACACATAAACAATCAGGAACATGATGAGGAAGCATTGGCAGAATTCAGAAGGAGATGGGAAGGCAGAGTAGAGTTCACAGAGAAATTAGCTGTCGACATAGTAGACCAAGTTTTGGCAATTGGGACAAGCGGAGAATACGACATAATAGTTGTGGGAAATGGCCGGCGCCCCTCCAGCATGGTGGCCGCCCTAGCAGACCTTGCCGTTGAGCACCTGGAGCTCGGCCCGGTTGGAGATGTGTTGGCGTCGTCAGGCCGAGGCATTGCCTCCTCGGTGCTAGTGGTTCAGCAACACGTCTCAGAAGAGTTGCAGGTTTCAAAGATCAGTCCAGAGGATGATGTTCATGAGCAAATTTCAAGTGCGGTCTAAATCGATTTTAGAAAGGGAGTGGTTATGGTTATGGATTTAAATTGTTGTTTGTGAGATGGAATCTGTATTTTGGTTGTTGTGGTAAACTATGAGTTTTGTAATGGGATAATTATTATATTTACATTCCTATTTTGTGTTCTATTTACATAAATTATTCATAATATGGTTAGAATATCGTTATAGTAACGGATTAAACTCTGGGTTGGGCCTTCGCCTTTGTATTATAAATTAGGAGTAAATTCACGTGTGGCCCAAATCGTGACGGCCCAATATTTAAGGGGAACAAATCCATGAGTTTTAAGTATTTATTTTCTTTCTCCAAAACACTCAACACGTTTTTTGTGTTCCAGAAAACAAGAAAAAGAAATGAACAAGTTTTTCTGCCTAAGGTACAACTTTAATTCCAAAAGAATAGGATTAATGAATTCAAAGTGGAAATCTAGTGAGGCTCCTTTATGAAACATGTTGATGAGGGTTGTTCATCTCTGTTCTTTTTCAACTGTTTTTGCATCACTACTTCTTCAGGATCCACACTTTTTTACGATAAATCCACTGAATTATATTCAAATTATAATTTTGATTGTACTAAGTATCAAATTAAATTTTTTATTCGATATTTGGTATGCTTTTTTTTTTGAAAAAATAAGATTTGATCGAATATGAGTAACAATTTTTTAAATATATATTTATATGATACCATTTTTTTTCTCCCTAAAATGTGAAAGAATTGTAAGGCATTTTTAATCAACGATGCATCGATGATTGGATTCTTGTGTTGAATGGTTTATTTAATTTAATTGCTTTTTTTTCCTATATATATATATATATATTGGAATTTATTTTTGTGTTTTATTTCGTTTTACCGTATTTGTCATTGCAATTTGGGACCGAAAATAATATAATTGCGTTTTTACAAATTTTAATTTTTGCAGTTTCTTTTTTACAAGTAAATTTGAAATTTCGTTTATTGTATAGTTCTTTTATTTATTTATTTTAATCAAATGAAATCATTTTTTGTTTTGTATCATTTACCGAATCAAGAGTTTGAATTTGGGATTGGATACACTACTCTGGAGTACCCAATTTTTGGTATAATATGATTGTAATAAATGCACAGCCCTAAACGGTCAGACATTCAAGAAAACATTAATCATGAGTGTCATAGATGTTGCTCCCTATGTACATAAGGTTTAAATAACAGTAGGTCCATTACTTTTTTGGTAAATATCTATTAAAAGCTAAGTTTTCATTTTAACATAATCCACTAAATTTAAATTAATTGTGCAATTTGCATTTATTATCTAATTAGTGTGATTGTGACCTACGTCAATTATTTTCTCAGTTTAAAAAATAAAATTGAATCTATTTTTGTAGGTGAGTCTCAAACTCTAACAAGGCAGGTCGATCAGTTCAGATTTGTTACCCTACTGATAGGGCAATGCTCAAAATTAGGTTAAGTACCAACAAGCTCAATCATATCCCCTCAGTCGCCAAGTCGCCACTCTAAAAGGATGCCAGTTGAATCTGGTTGGGGAAAAACTGCAACCAACATCCTTATATTTTTGGCCGACCTAATAGGATCTCTTCTAGCAACTTAGCCCCGTGATAATTTTAGAATTTTCAAAAGGGTCCTTCTGCTAGTACAGTGCTATTGAACTTCAATACTCATCAACATTAATCATATTATAAGATTTAACATGAATGTTATACATGATTCCATCTCTCTCCTATGCATTTCGTAAGCAGGTTGCTGTTCTTGGCACCATTCGAGCTGTGCGTCTCTTCTCATGTTGTCGCTTGGTGTTTAAAGGGACTGCTACGAAGTTATCATGTTTATTAAGGATACTGATTTTAAGTTCGTTCTCCCAATCTCAATATCTTGGAATGTGGATTTTTTTATTATTTTTAAAATACACTCACACACCCAATATATACATATACTTTCAAGATTCAAATACGAGACCTTCCATAAAAAAAATTTGTGCTTGAACTGTTAGTCTATACCCTAAGAACGTGCATTGAGCAAAAGCAACATTTGAGGTTATGGTTTATGGGTGGGGGGTAGGGAGGCAAATCATGTGGCTCTAGTTTTAGGTGGGAATGGTACAGTGCTTACGGAGGGGTAGGACCCACCTCGCTCTATCTTTTATGCTTTTAACCTGTTGTGTTTGATGTTGGGATGAAAGTTAATCTTTTTCAATAAATAAATAAATAAATAAAAGTTGTTTTCTATTATTTGCAAACAATGCCTTAACAGTTTTGAGTATTTATTCAAGAAATATATCAAAATATTTTATTTTGGTATTAATTAATAGATAACCTGTAACATATTTTAAGAAATTCTTTTTGTATTCCTTCTTTTTTTTTCTTTATTATATATCATGGTTTGTTTTTATTTTATTTTTCATACATTAAAATGTATTAAGAAATTTTTTTCAACAAATTTTACATCCAAAAGTAGCTAATGCTTTGCACCAAAGTTCACAAAATTTGGAGGTTGCAATCAACTTGATAGAATGTGCATTTATTTGAGATACATATCAATGCATTAAAATAAGGGATAATTACAATGTTTTTTCCTAAAATTTAATGTAATTACACATAAATTTGTTGTAGTTTAAAAAATTACAAATAATACTTATGATGTTTGTTTCCATCTAACAAATTTCATGAATTTTGACTAACATAAATTTATTTTATGAAAACAAATGTCAGAACTATTAAATAAAATTTTTGAAAGTAATAATTTACTTGTAATTACAACAAAGGTTAAAGGAGGATGAGCAGATGCAAACACTAGTAATAATGTGAGTGATGGCCAAACTTAAATGAAATTAAATAGCATGAATTAATTACTTGTATGAAGGTGTTTTGAGTAAGTAGTAGAAGATGGTTGAAGAGTGGTTGAAGTTATAATTTAGTTGTTGTAGGGACTTACTGTCATTAAATGTCCTCCTCATTCACCAAACTTAATGCTATAATCCTCCAAACAAAGCCCCAATCCATGCATGCTATCCTCTCTTTTGCATTTACTCTCATGCTTTCTTCCATTCTCTCTCTCCCTCTTCCCTTACTTTAACTCATCTCTCTCACTCTCTCTCTCTCTCTCTGCGTGTTCTTGTTTTCTTTTGGCGGAGAATAAAGAAAGTTGGGGGTAAGATCGAGGAAAATTTGCACAAGAATGTTTAGGTTGATCACAGGAAGAGCAGGCCCGAGTGGTTTTGGATCAGCTTCTACTGCTGAGCAGGTTACTCAAGGGATTGATGCCACCAATTTGACTGCCATTATTACAGGTTATACATTCTTTATTTTCTGTCTAAATTCATACAATTCATTCAGAATCATATATTTATAATGCATGCATGCAGACAATTAATGTTAATGGGTTCACACCCTGCAATTTGTACTTGTTCTACCATTTAAACTCATCGGTTTATCATAGGACATTCATATATACAATAAAAACACACATACACACACAACAATGTCCCTGTTCTTGCCTATTATCTACTGTCTTATTATTTGCTGTCTCTATTAGTTGTTGGTATGCCTTTTTTCGTTGTTTCTCGGAAAACCACCAGACAACAGTGTTGTTTTAATGGTGTTAGTTGGGGCAGATGTTTTATTCTCAGACGGAAATAGCCAATACACTTACTTAGGCAATATTCCTTAATTACAACAACTCTGCTTGAATTTCAATTTGGTGAGCAAGAATCAGTTAAACTGGATCTGTTCATCTGTCCCTTCACAGGTTTATGCAAGTATTTTACTAAACCAAGGCACATTTATCGATCTTCGTAAACAAATTCAAACTGAAAACTCCTGGATTGTAGGTGGAGCAAGTGGGATTGGCTTGGAGACAGCGAGAGTTTTAGCACTGAGAAACGCGCATGTTATTATTGCAGCAAGAAACATGGAAACTGCAAACGATGCAAAGCAGCTGATTCTCAAGGACAACCACAACGCTCGTGTTGATGTCCTTAAGCTCAACCTTGCTTCGCTCAAATCAGTCAAGGCCTTTGCCGATAACTTCATTGCCCTCAATCTTCCTCTCAATATCTTAATGTAAGTGTCAAAAACATTAATATTAGTATCTTCTAATCTTAATTGAGTCAATCTTACAGGGCGGATGCACCTTTGTTTTTCAGAAACAATGCTGGTATAATGTTTTGTCCTTATGAGCTCTCCGAGGATGGGATTGAGATGCAGTTTGCTACAAATCATCTCGGTATATATGAGCCAAGAACTGTATCAATACATCAACCTTTTGTTGGCTGCTTGAAATTCCTCTACAATCCTAAGCCTTGTGAAATTTCCTAAACTTCAATCTTACAATGGTTGCTGTCAGGTCACTTCTACTTGACTAACCTACTCCTTGAAAAGATGAAAGATACGGCAAACTCCACCGGCATTGAGGGCAGAATAATAAATTTGTCATCAGTAGCACACCTCCACACTTATGAAGAAGGGATCCGATTTGAGCATATCAATGATAATAGCAGGTAGCTCATTAAATCTCCCTCAGTAAATGATCAATGACATCAGAGTAGAAGACATATATCACTGAGTATTTTCTATCATCGACCAATTTGCTTCTGTATTATTAATGCAACAGTTATGATGACAAGAAGGCTTATGGACAATCCAAATTAGCTAACATTTTGCATGCCAATGAGCTCTCCAGGCAGTTGCAGGTATCATTTCTTTCTCCTCTGTTTTCAATTAAAAAATAAATAAAAAATGACTAGAATTATATTCAAACTCCTCTTCGAAAACTCTGGTTGCAGGCTGAGGGAATAAATATTACTGTGAACTCGGTGCATCCAGGACTGATAATGACAAATCTCTTTAAGTACTCTGGTTTTCTGATGCGTAAGCAATACTAAAATCTCATGCATGTAGAGTTCTTGAATGCTTTTCTTTTCCGTGTACTGATTAAGATTTTGATGCAGGAATTTTAAAGATCTGCACATTTATCCTATGGAAGAATGTCCACCAGGTTACAATCTTTCAACATTTTTTCATGCAAAAAAGAACGAAAAAGGAAAAGACATGCACCCTGTGTTGCTTGTCCTGATCTGTTTAACATGGTTAAATTAAATTATATTCATTTTATGAGATATGCATCATCACAACTAAGGTTGTGAGTGAAGGACTATTTTCATTCAACTTTGATATTGATTTTTCAGGGTGCGGCCACAACGTGCTACATTGCCCTTCACCCGGGCTTGAAAGGTGTATCGGGGAAGTATTTCGTGGACTGCAACAAGTTCAAACCCAGCAGAGTTGCAAGAAGTGAGGTTTTAGCCAAGAGGCTCTGGGATTTCAGCTGCAAGTTAGTTGATGAAGCTGAAAAAGCTTAAATTTCTTGCTTTGCCTACAGAAAGTTTTTCAATTACTTATTATATGTGTGTGTGTATGAGGAACCTATAGCAGAAAGACAGGGTAGCCTAGTTTTGCTTTTCCCAGAAATTAAGGTAGTTGGTATAACAGGCTATTTGTAATCTCAAACATTTCTCTGGGGGTATGTCCAAACTTAGGGGGCTGCTCATCTTTCATGGCCTCAATCCTCTTGAATGCTTAAGTAACTACAGCTTATATTCTCGTTGTTCTTAATCTATGTTGGCTAAAGATTGATACTGTACTAATGCAATCATTTCCAACTACCTACTGACCATCACATAATGTGCTTTTGCAATTCCCATTTTCTACATAGCTCATGCAAACAAGAAGCGCTGCTCAAAAATGATGAGCTGTTCCTTACAGATAATGAACAACCAAAATGTGTAGCAACAGGCGTGTCAACTACAAGAAATCTCGTTTTCGAGTGCTTGGATTGGATGGACTATCAAATTTAAAATGAAATCAATGTTGATTGAAAAGAAAAACGCTATGCATAACCTGCTAAAAGCATTTCTATCAGAGCTGTTGTTTGTCGTCAGCCCCCCACAAGCCCAAAGCTTTGATCGCACAGGCTGAAGCGGCTGCAATGATGGTGGCGGAGCCCGCTTCACAGGAACATTGAGATGATGTAGAAGTCGGGCTGATGGGTGAAGTAAAGCCGGGGAAAATGAGGCCCCCTCCAATGTTGTCCAAGTGGCAGGGTCCAACTCGGATGAAAGAGACATTGAAGCAATGTACGCAAGAATCTGGAAATCATTCCTCAAACAGAAAAACTTCCTGTTTGCCAAGAATCTCAGGTAATATTTGAAGTCAGTTGAGGTGGAGAAGAAAAAATCAAGAGAGGAGTGTTCAGAAAACCTGTTTTCCATGGAGGAGGCAGATGTATAATTTTGAGTAAATATACTATTTCTGTCTAGAAATGAAACATTTCTCGAGTCACAATTTTACAATGGAGGATAGTCTGATGATAATCTGTTCCCAGTGAATTCGGAGCAGAATAAATTGATTAATTGATAGAACTAACTAATGTTGAGGAATATATTATGATGGTAACGGCATAGGATTTCAAGGGCACCTGCAACCCAGTGACCCTGTTGGTTTTCATATCAGACCACAGAAAAAGAGGTCAAGCAGAAAATCGAGTTGTGTCTCCAACATTATTTATACTCAGATGAATGGCATTCTTATAATCCTATATGTAGGCATATACCAGAGCCAGCAGAATGGAAACAATGTGAACGAAAGAACACTCTGTACTTCTCTTTCATTTATATTAACAAACTGCTCAAATGATAACCAGAAAGCGAGAACGTCTGTTTGCGCTCCAAATTAGGACCAGGGATCAAAAGTATCCATTTAAATAACAACGCAGTCTGGGAGTCTGAACCCCTCCCGGATTGTTGCATATTAGCTTGTAGATATCAATCTACAACTGAAACACCAAACGAATAATATCTAAAGTAAAGACAACATCATACACCAGACACACAAATTCCATTTAAAATATAAGGAACGGTATAGGAAGTACTTGGTTCCTACTCATACCCAAGTTTACCATCCCACAAATTATAGGCATTCTTTTTCAAGTAAAGGTCAACAGAGCAACTCTGCCGCAGAAGGCCTACAAATTCTCACTTAGTTAGCACGACTCTTAATGACATCAAGACCCATTTCAGTTGGATCAGTTGCCTGTAATTCAACTTGGATTCCATCCAGCTCCCTCTTAAATCTGTCCTTTGAGCTGGCGTAAATCATCTTGTTTCTGATCCGCGAAGTGTCAGGAGACCTTACATGGCAAAAGCAAACAAGCAAATAAAACCATGTCTCCATGAATAGAGAGGAATGAATTTAGTTCAATGATAAGTGCAGCATGATATGTTAAATTTTGTGAAAATAATAGGTACTAAAGATACTGATAGTACCAAGCAATGAAGAATATCCTGCTTTTCTGGCAATTCTCTGCAGTCACGAAGTCAAAATCGTAGACTGCATAGCGACATTCATCCACAGGAAGACTAGCGGTGAAGTCGTCATAGCTTTGAGTTGGCTCACCAACTTTTTCAACAACAACCTGCTTCTGTTTCTCCTCTATCTTAAAGATAATGAAACGATAAGTCCTTTTCGCCTTTAGTTCCAAGAACCTCAACTTGCAGTCATCATGCACAGCCATCCCAGATGCTGCGTTTGCCTAAAACACGATCATAAGAAATGTCATTCAAATAACAATATTGAAAAGTTCCAGAGACATGAAACAATCACGGGATGAATCAGATGGTAACACCAAAAGCAAAGAACTCTGCATATAAACAAATAACAGAAACATGAAAAGTTAAGATCAGTAACTCGAAACAAAACAAAATAAAATGAATATTGTGAAATAAACCCCGCTTACCCTCCATCTTGTTCATGCCCCCCATAACCGACAGGGGGAGAACTAAAATCTTACTTCAGTCAACAAGAAAGTACAATCATGAAATAACCACTGCTTACACTCCATTCCTTCATTCCCCTCAGACAGAAAGAAAGAGAATTCAAATTTTACTTCATTCAATGAGCTTGAAAGCAATTGGCTGAAACCTTATCTCTATTTTTCCATACATTCCTCCACGACAACAGCAAAGGGAACCGAACTGGACTACCATCTACTAACTCATGCCCCATATTCCTATGGGGCTCAGTCACAAACTAACTGAATTAGAAGTATCCAAGTCAAGCAACAATCCAGAGACACAAAGAAAAAGATTTAAAAGAAAAAGAGAGTGAAAGCTACATTTGAATTTATGATCAACTTTAATTGCTACTATTGAACATCACCAAGGACTCATCAACATCTGATGAAGTCAAGAAACTTCCAAAACTGAACGAATAATCTGGAAATCAGTAAAACCAGAATCATAACGAGAAATGTCAGATCAATCAAATTTCATCTATGACGCGTTCTCAACTCGCTTAATCTTGACGCAAAAATCTTATCACGATTGCAAAAACAAAATATGGAATCAAAATTGTGTGCGTTCGTCAACTTAACTACAAACAACAGCACACAACAGATCTTATCCCGCAATACACAATACAAACCACCGATCAATCAAACAAACAAAGCCACAAACAATCACTTCAACTTAGATAAAAGGAATAAAACACAGCAAAATCAGATCAATCGCAGATCAAGTAGTGATTGAATCAATAGTAGAATCAAAAGCAATGCGAGAGCAAATCTGGAAAAATAGGGAGGCAGAGAGACAAACCATTTCTGGAGCTTCAGGAAGAGAACGAGGCGACCAACTAAAGACTATGTAAAAGAACAGAAGGAGAGAGATTTTATAGAGAGAGAGAGAGAGAGCGCCTGCCATTAACGAGTGGCTACGGTGGAGTTGTTTACGGCGTTTGTACCCAGCTTGCTGTTATCAAGCGTACATACATTTAAAGCAATTACGTGACGCCGCATACCTTTATTACAAAAAGCGGCTTAGCTCCCTAGCTGGCTCAACCCCAGCTCGGCCTCCAGTAAATTTTTTCCACTACTAAATTAAAATCTAATCAAATGACTTCACCAACAAACATGTTTTTTAATTAAACTTTGATTAATGGAATATTTGACTAAATTTATTTAAAAAATATCTTACGTCTGATAAGATGTTTATAGAATTTATAAAATATTAAATTTTATTTTAAAAATAAATTCATTATGTATTTAGATAAAACAACTTATGAAATGTATAAAATGTTGCTAATGAAAAATTTATAAATAAGTAAATTCTTATTCTTTTTTTTGTAAAGAACTTATAAGTATTTAATATCTTATTTTTTAAATTTATAAGCTCTTTTTCTAAAAAAAATATACCAAACACTCTGTAGCATTTTATAAGATATTTATAAAAAGTTCACACAAACACCCTCTAAATTTTACTCCATTATAATAAGATATAAAATGTAAAAAAAAATTAGAATAAGGAACATTAATAATTCTACTTACCAAATGTGAGTAGCTTGTGGAAATAAAATTTCGACATAACCTTACTATATTCTTGGAAAATTAATTATACAATTATAATATAATTAAAAATAAAAAAATATTATAGTTTTTGAATAAGTAACCAGTCAATAAATCATTAAAGAATAGAGAATATTGTTTCATTCACAATATATTAAGATATATAAATTTTTTGAGAATATCTCCTAATACATTAAAAAAAAAAAAGAAAAAAAGTTGGTAAATTAAGCACAAGCTATGTGTCGGCTGGAGTGAGGCAGCCGAGCCAGGGGTAGACGGAAACGTTGACGGCGTACAAATTCTGAGTATTTTCGGCCCAAAGTCAATCTGAATGTTAAGGAGCGGTATGAATTAAGTTTTTCATATTTTATTAAAAGTTTTATTTATTAAAAAAAAAAAGAAAGAAAAGGAAAAGGAGTAAAATAAAAGGGATAAGAATATAATAATGGAAGGAGATGAGTGGGGACCACTGGAGATTCCTCTCTCTACATTCCTGCGTCAATTCCACGCTACTTGATTATGACTTTCCACTCCTTTCCTTTTCTTTTTCTTTTTTTTTTCTTTTAAATTTTTCATGTTTGGTTGGCGAATGTATGACTGTGTAATGTATAATGTATGCACACTCCAAAGGAGAAAGTGGTCTGCATCTTTAATTCCACATCACTACTTTTCACTAATTATTGTTATTACTATTATTGCATCAATGATAAAGGCCTTTAATGCAATTTACCACATTGATATTATAAATAAATAAATTATTTGTCTATTTTTTAAAATAAAATAATTCATTCTTGTATAATGAGGTAAATTATTTTATTTTAAAAAATATATAGATATTTTTGCTATTTTTTATAAAGAATAATCTGTTTATTTATAATATCGTTGGAGGTTCCGTGCATATATGATTTTAGAATTAAAACCCTCGAGAAAAAATGAGTTTAATCATATAAATTCTCTTGTTTTTTGTACCGAAAATGAAGAACATTATGGTTTGCAGATTGCAGTCTACTCGTTAGTCAAAGAGAATTTGATGTCAATTTTTAGAATATTCTCATTAACTTTTCATTGGTGTATTGATTTTATTAGTAAAATAACATAAATAATTGTCTGGGCATTCAACATTTACGATTTCTGAAAACTAAAATTATTTATATTTTTGGTGAATAAGAGCTAAGCAGCGAAATGGCAAAATTTAGTATTGATCAACTCGTGAAAAACAAAGCTGTAAGTCAACTCAAACAAAGAGAAGCGATTGTCTAAGAAAATCATTCGTTGAAATAAAAAGAGTTGATAAAAACACAGAACGCCATAAATTCATTGTCGAATTGTAAGATCAGGCCGGGTACTTGGTCCCTAATATTGCTGATTGGGTCTGATGTAATAGTCCGTACTTCCTATTGGGCTTAATCAAAGCTTGGCCTGTTTATTTGATTGTGAATGGTCTGCCCATATATTATGTTTATTCCTTTTTTTTATCTCTGTTTTTTTTTTCTTTTCTTTAAAATTTACTGATATTTCATAAGCAACTAATATGCCATTACAGTATCCAGTATACAATACAATAATATTTTTAATCACTCAACAGCTTCAAAACAAACAAAGAATCAACGTACACATACTATTATTAAAAAAGTAAACTAAACATCTCCACATCTAAAGGATTCAAACTCACGATCTCTTAAACTCAACCTCACCACTTTTATGTTGATTCATTCATTTTTTTTTTCTCAAATAAAAATCAAATATGTGGTACTTATGGGTAATCCTTTCAGTATTTTTTCTGTTAGAGCATATTATTTCACAGGTTATTGAAATATTATATATATATATATATATGTTAACAGGTTCTGGACTCTATTGGAAGATATTATAATTAAAAATGTTATACATTAGATATTATAATAAATACTGATAAAAAGAAAAATATATTATCATAAATAGTGAGCATAATTATTGTACTAAGAAAAGGAGAACGTAAAATTTAATAGGTATGATATCAAATATATCTGGAAAGGCCAACTGCCTTGGAAAAGAGGACCAACAATTCCGGCTTTTGGCTCTTAAATTCAAACCTCTGGCCGTTGAAGTAACAACTAACCTTGAGATCACAGGCCAGCAACCAAAACTTCAAAAATCAGTACCCCTCATAACTTCAGAAGGTCAAGTCCTAAAGTCCTGTCTACATCACCACCTATCTTATTTCTTCCTCCTCTTTCCCCTTTTCTCAAGGATTAGAACAAAGTAATGATAGCTTTAACTGCAGTACTAATCAAAAAGGACAAGGATTTGTTCGGGAACATACACAAAAAAGACTCATTCTTCTGAGTACCTTTCTTTTTTCAAAGAAAGTTGGAATTTGTAACTTTTTCTTTTCTTTTCTTGTTCTTAATCTCCTCATTGTGTATCAGTAAAAGCTAATTAAGCAGATCTGCGAAATAAATTCCATCTGTGCGGCTGAGAAAATTTATACGGAAACTCTAAATTGATTTTCCCACACGTTTTAAAACTGAAACAAACAGATCCGATCCAGAAACATTATTGCTTTTACGATCCTGAAATCACCTAATATGATGAAGATTCGCAGAACCGACGGTGCAGGAGCCCAGAAACGATTCAAATGAAGTTATCCGCAATGAAGTATCAAAATAAGAATGAATCGAAATAGAATTCAGCAGAAGAAAGAAAGGTGAAATCACGAAGCTAAAGCTGAAACTTTACGCTATTACTCGAATATTCGAAGTTTACACTATTCTTACTCAACAAAGATCTAGTAAAAAACATTGCATTTTAGAAGGAACCTTATACTGATCTTATTCCACACTTGCAGAAACAGAAGCTCAAAAGCTTATCCTTTGAAGCAAGGATCGGAGGCCGGCATTTCCTCCGCCGGCTTGGGCGGTGGGTGGGGCGGCAAATGAACACCAGCACCACCGCTCTTTTCCAGCGGTGGAAGAGGAGCTTGAGTAGCAGGTGGTGGTGGAGCGGTGTCTTCAGGGAGAGGAGCTGAAAGGTTGTCCGGGATCACGAAAACGCCCTGCGACGGCCGCCGCTGGTGACGGTTACCTCTTTGAGACATTTTTTGCACAGAGAATGTGCGTGGGGGAAAAAGGACAAAAGAAATTTTGGTTGGGGGATTTTGGTTATGCAGTGAAAATGTGGTTGGTGGGTTTTATATAGGGAAGTCAAGTCAAAGATCATCCTTTCGCATTCTCATCTGTTGTAACTTGTAATACATTACTTTATATTTTGTCAATCCAAATTTGAAATACTGAACAAGATTGCTTCATACATTAGCTTTTATTTAATTAATTAAATTCATTTTATTTTCGGTACCAGTGCACATAAAAACACCCCGTAATATTATTTCGGTACCAAATTTTTAAATATTTACGTGGAAACAATTTGCAAGTCTTTCAATTTCTCTTTTTGTGATTACGTCAGTGCACGTCTTCAAAATATATATATATATATATATTTAAGAAAAAAGAAATTAATAAATTTAAGAGTGTAAAAATAATAATTAAACCATAAGTTAAAAAATAATGATGATGGATTGTACTAGGTGGGGGTAGTCTGATTGATGACACGTGTAATCTTGTATGAATAAAAGAAAATTGGGGCCATGAGATGAGACACAATAATGTGCGGAACAAGACAGTAACATCTTCAACTCATATCCATGCTTTATTATGTTTCACAATCAATTATTTATTCATAGTGGGTAGCCATCTACATATACATATAGCTATAGCTATTCCTGCAGCATGTGCCATTAATCCATTGGATACATAATAATCATCGTCATCATCAACTTTGTGCAATGGTTCATAACTGGAAACAGTAACTATGATTCTTTAGGTCTGCATTTATCAAACATCATAGTTGTAATAATTCAGAGATCACGTGCACTTGATCAATGCATATAACATCCATCTCTCTGCATCAACTTTCCATAACAGCAGAAAATTAGATACTCTCCACTCTTATCTCTTTCCTATTTTAATTTACTGTTTAAACCCCACACATTTGGTAGATTATTTATTAGAAATGTAGTGACGAAAGTAACTTTTGAGAAATAGAGGGCAGCCCTTAAGTGATGAATTTGAATTTTATAAATGTGGGTAGGTACGTACTTTATTATTATTAATAATTTTTTTATTTGTTTACTTTGAATATTAAACGCATCAAGAGTTAAAGGATTTTCAAATAAATCCAAAAATTAATAGGGTTAATTCTGCAAACAAAGATTAGTACTTCGATACTTAAGTTAATAACAGATTACTGAAAAAGATGAAAGAAAAACTTGAATCAATATGAAAATGATTGTGAAATTATATATATTCGTGTGGAGTGTAAAATGTAAGCTTCAAACACCATAAAAACCAATAGAACATTGAGCGAATAAGTGAAAGTTTGAGTGCGAGAATTGATGTAATCAAAATTTATACCCTGAATGACTATGTGGTTCAATTTATAGCCTTTTGTAGAGCCAAGTTTGGGAATTTGTTGTTGAGTGCTATATAAAATTGGAAAGTCCTCTGGCTATCATCTAGAAAAGAAAAAAAAAATCATTTGTGATTTAGACACATTAAAAAAGATATGATTATTTTACCAAATCATGTCAGGTCTATTGAGATTTTTAGAAAGTTGTTGCTAATGGTTCATCAGCTCGACTGTCATCCAATCTGTCGAATCTAAATGAGATCTTTTAGTATGACGTGTCTTTATGTGTTGGTAAGCTGTATAATGGGTCTGTCCAACTGTATGATGACGTGTTCAACTGAAATAAATTTATTTCACTTAAACTTGTTAGTTTAGTGAAACATAAAGTAAGTTTGTGAGTCTTATCTCCTTGATGATAGACTAGCCGATTGATCACCAGTTAGGCTAGTGGATGGTGCTTTTTGGACTTTTAATCCATGAAAAATTTCGAGGTCATCAAATATATTGATTAGTTTATAAAAATTGATGTATTGAAGTAGTATTTGAGTTTGTATGTAGGGATCATAACAATCAAAATATAATTAAAAAAAACATTATAGGAGGAGAGAAAAAATGGACAATGTTTTTCTCAAAAAAAAAAAATAAATAGAGATGGGATACGATGTGAAGTGAATTAGATCTTAAAAATTAATGCATCATAAATGTCATATCGGAAATGTTGCTAGCAAATCAAGTAAAATGGATTGTTGATGTGGTAGTTTGGTGATTAAGTGTTGAATTTTTTTTCGTTTGAATGTTATTAGAACTATTTATTTTATGTGAGTGTATTATGTAATGATTGTGATCAGCTATATCTGTATTATAAAGTTGAAATTAATTTTAAAAATGTGTTGGTGGATCAATATTAATGAAAATTCAACAATATCTTAATAAATATTAAAGAAAAAACCTTATATAACAATTAATTTTTTTTCGATAAATGTAATGAAATTTATATTAATAAAAAAAATTGTCTGAAATAATCATTGGTTATGATTTGAAATATTTGTTTTCCTTGGTCCTGAAAGTTACGTACTAAAGTTGGCGCATCACCACACATACACATAGGCATAGGGATAGGGTGTCAAATGTCAATTGAAGTTGGCCACATTCAACCCGTCATTGGCGTCCGGATCATTTCCCATTGACGAGATAGAGAGAAAAGTGTTAGTGGGCCTGGCCGTTGTATGAAAACACGTTCCTTCAGTTTCGGACTCAACTCCCCTTCCCACAAATTGGACAGCCCAACCATTCACGCAAGTTCGGCGCTACACTTGAGATGTTTTTCACTGTAGTGTTCAAAATTCTTACCTACTCCCACCAAATTCGCTACTTTGAACAGATTACTTGTTATGTTTTTGGGAAGTTCAAAGACAAATTTAAATTAATGGCATAATAAAGTGTATTTGATGTATAATTTAAAAAATAATGATAAATTATGTAATGAGTATATTATTTTTGCTATAAAATTAATTTTAGTTCGATTAAATTTAATTTCATCACATAAACGTCAATATTAATGGATTTTTTCCTTTTAAATTATATTTTGATAACAACTTTATGACTAGTCATATGATTGTCTCTCGTCCCACCAACTTATATGAATTTTTGTAATAAAAAATCAAATGTTATGAATAAATAATATTAACATTACATAATTTATTAACCCGGAAATTTATATTCGTATATGTATATATATATATATATATTTCATTTCACAATGCTTTGCCTAGCAATTAAAAAATAGCTTGTACGCTAACATTCAGGACGGGAATAAATAAAGAAATGAATGAATAGATCCAAAGTGATACCTAAATATTGCAAAAGAATAGTTCATATATGTAGAGGAGGAGGGTGAGGCTAAACTCCAAATCCCTTCCATCCCTCCCACGTGTTATCCTGCATGAAACCCAACGTCCACACGCGTCACCACATCCTCCAACTCCCTCCATTACCTTTCCGATCATCTAAACTTCCCAATCTCTCTCTTTCTCGCCCTCTTTCTCTCTCTCCCTCTCTTTGTCTCTCTCTCTATCTCTCAAACACACACACAATGGCTGAGCGCCAATATCCGTCGAGAAGGCCCGCCACAACCACCGGCTCCTTCCTACAAAAGCTGAGAGAACACGCGCCAAACTCAACCCAGCTCGTGGGTCTCGCCACCCTCGTAATCTCCGGCGGCATTTTGCTCCTCCTCACCGGCCTGACCCTCACCGCCACCGTCCTCGGCCTCATTTTCTTCGCGCCGTTGATTCTCATCTCCAGCCCCATATGGGTTCCCGTCGGCACTCTCATCTTCATCACCATTGCCGGCTCCTTATCCTTCCTCGGGTTCGGCGTGGCCGTCGTGGCGTCAGTCTCCTGGCTTTACAGGTATTTCAGGGGGTTCCACCCGCCAGGCGCGGATCGAGTGGATTACGCGAGAACACGGATCGCTGACACGGCGGGTCAAGTGAAGGACTACGCGAGAGAGTACGGGGGATACCTGCATAGTAGAGTTAAGGACGCTGCTCCAAGTGCTTAAATTATCAGTACATCAACCCAAGTTTTGCATTCTCTGTTTTGCATTTCGTCATTAATCTTGTGATCATTTCTCTCCTGTTTCCAATGGATATTTCTCTAATTTGTTGTTTCTATGATATTGTCGTGTAATGAAGTATATTATCCATTTGGTAGCATGAAATTCCCGGTCTTAGCCACACAATAAGAAGTGTTGCTAATGAACTCAAACATTAATGTACTGTTCAGACATTATGGCGATTAAATTCATTGACCATCCAATCCTAATCTAACTTTTGTTTAATCTAGTATGAATAGTTTAATTAGGGAGTTGTGCTTAAGTGACATTAGTAGTTGGCCATGGGACACCATTCTATTGAAAAAATTCTTGTCTGGATTAAGTTTGGTCAAATCCAAACCAATCAATCACAAGTACGTGTATTACATCTACAATGTTATTGATTATTTTTCCTAAATTATACATTAATAACTAGGTTGGTGAATTATATTTGTCCGGTGTACGTTTATGTTTGTCTGAATTGAGATCGGAATTTTGAATCTACAATCACGAGTGGGGCCAATGTTTAACCTTAACCCCCAGCCACAACAGTGAATGGTAATGAACAAGCTATTACGCATGCATGGGCACGGTGCTGGATGGCAGCGAATTCAATTTGGGATTGGCGAGGTGGACGCACTCTGCAATACTTTAGATATTCTGCCTGTGTTTTCTTTGAAGGATTTGGGGGACAGTTGTAATTTTAAAAATTAATGTTTGCCAAGTCTCAAATTTGTTTCGAGGTTATAAAATGTGTGTATCGTAAATAAAGAAGAATAATTTCACATTGGTTTTATTACTTTAATATGTCTCCTGTATATATAGTCTGTAATTACATATGTACTCTCATAATAATTGAAAATTTTTGAATATGCAAATCTTTTTTGGGCTGAAGGAGTTATATAAAATAATACCATATATATAAGTATAATGTATAATTATTAGTAAAATATATTGATATCGTATCAGATTTAATTATATAAATATTTTTTATATTTTACAAAATTACAAGCACTCCTTTGTGGGCGTGTCAATATCACTTGAATAGGAATATACTAGAAATTACAATTACAATGTCGAAAAGTATATTCATAAATTTGTAAAGAGTATGAATTATTTGTATAATTAAATTTAACTTCAAGAAATGTCAGGTCTAATTTATTCTATTTATTCTTAGGGCAAATTAAAACAAGTCCCCGTAATTAAAAGTATCTTCTCATTGTTGAAAAAATATCAATACTTTTATGATTTTCAATTTCAACTATCACATAACAATTAGTTTAATCCGTTCATTTTCGTTAGGTTTCCGTCAACGTTTAGGTGAACTGATCGAAATGCCCATATGTACTATGAAACATAGGGAGTGTTTGCCAGCACTTTTGAAAAGTGCATTTCAGATTTTGATTCCCAAAAAGCATTTTTGAAGTGTTTGTAATGCCAATTTCTACTTCTGAAACGACTAAGAAAAGCATTTTTAGGCCAAAAGCTAAAAGCACGTTGGAGGGTACTTTTAGCTGATTTTACTTTTTTGTAAATAAATCTAACTTTATTTTTTACTACTATGTCTTTATTATAATAATCTTAATTTAACTTTATTCATTTTAATTTATTTTTAGAATTATATATTTAAAGTTGATATTGAAAATTTTAAATAATTTGAATAACTTAATAATAATTAAATTTACACTTTCACATATTTATTATTTTGAAATTTTTATATATATTTGCTATGTCATCTAATTCTATTATTTTGTTCACATATTATTATTTGATTAATTAATAAAAATATATATTTTCAATATTTTTTAAAATTTAAATATGAAATATACTGACCAAAATAAAAATTATCATTTTTGTGAAAAATAATTATTCTAGACAAACAACAAGTGAAATAATAAGTAAAAATAGTATCTTTTTAATTGGGACAACATGATTTTTAATCGATTAAGTTTATTTTAGAAGTGATTTTTTTTTTTTCAAATTTCATAAAATATATTTTAGAAGTGATTTTTTTTTTTTCAAATGTCATACAATATAACTTTTATTTTTTTCACTTTTGTACAAATAACACTCATTTTTATTCTACTACAACTCTCAACATTCTCTACAAAAATAACTTCTTTAAACATAGAATTTTTTGCAAACACTTCCATAGTCTTACTTATGTTTTAAAACTTTTTCATTTTTTTTTATAAACTATGTGGATAATTGTTTTATAATTTTTAGTTTTTCATTTATTTCGTTCGATTTTTTATGATTTTTATTTTTTAATAAAAAATAAAATGAAAGTAAAGTTAATAGTTTTAAACTTTCATTGAAAAAAATATATAATTTAATTAAATATTAAAAAATATTTATAATTTTTAAATAAAAAAATATTTATAATTGAGCTAAACATTAAAAAACTGGTTGTGATTTGGTCTTAATCCTATGTAAGGTGCATACATATATGCAGTTACAGTCTTCCATTTTGCTCCTTTTCTTTTAAAAAAACATAATTATTTATGAGATCACTGGGATCCGAAGTGACGTTGACACATAAACACACTGAAGAAGCGTTTTTAGCTGAAACTGGAAACAACAGAGCGACGATACCGGAGAGAAGCCCAGACACGTCTATCCAAAACAGATCTGGAAGTTCACAGCTAATTCACCCACCACGTGGCGCATGAAGACAGGAAACATGGACTGGGCCCCTTTAAATTAAAAAAAAAAGGAAAAAGAAAATAAAATTCTGACCCACCAATTTCACCCCTATCTACTTCTACATTTCGCTCCCCCACACTTTGTTCTCGTTCCTTCCGATGCCAACACGACTTTTCTTCTCTTAAACTTAAAACACAAGAAATGCTTTTTATATAAACTCAACTCATCTACAACTTTTCAGTTTCGTTCGTTGCCGCTCCTTTCGTTTTAACAGAAAATTCAGGAAGAACCAGTTCCCCAAAAC
>NC_026149.1:715952-722155 GCF_000512975.1 Sesamum indicum | reverse complement strand
CCCTTCTTTAACCTTCTCTTTTTCTTCCATTCTTAGATCTGTTTTCCCCATACTACTATACGTGTAATTGCGTACGGAAATGGAAGTTTTACATGGATGAATGATGATATTTTCTAGATCTGTTGGAGTTTTTTCAGATGGAGGATTAGATTCCAATTCGATTTTCGGTTTTTTGGATTGAAGAGGTGTGTTAGACCGAGTCTATGCCTTTAAAATCAGTTCAGAATTTAGAATTCGGAGTTTTAGAAGAATGACTTGGGAAGTTAGTTATGGATTGAGCGGACTTTCCTTTATTGAGGTGGCCTAATTTTCGATTACGTGAGTTTTTACGACACATCAAATTACGTTATGGAACTGAGTCCTTGCGAGTTTTGTGTTGTATCATCAGAGCCTGAAAGCTTGTGCTGATTGTTGAAAAGAATTTGATGCGTGTTATTGAGATATCGACAAACTTTTGAATATTTTTCTATTTCTTCCTCCCTTTTGCTATGTTTGAATTTAGTAGTCTGGAATAGGATATTAAAGCTGATTATTGATTTTGTGACTGTGTGTAGTGGTGTCTGTGCATGGGGGAGGCAGAAGTGAGGGTTATAGTGCTTTTTGCCACGGAAGTATGATGGAAATCGACCAATTGAGGATTGAATCAAAGCTTGACCAGCATTGCATAGGGGCGAAGGGTTCCAAAGCAGAGTCATGTGAAAAGAAGCCAGCAAAGGAGGCATGTAATGATACTGAAACGATACCATGTGCAGCAATGGAGGCTATGGACATGGCAGATAATCCTGAGTTGAAAACTTGCACATCAATACAGGTGACAAGCATGGAATTGGATAGCATTGAATTAAACTGTTCGGCTGATGCTCAGACAAAAGAAGTCCCAAATGAAACAGAGCTACAGTCTCCACCGAAAAGCCATGCAAAGGATGTTGTAGACGTTACTGAATCAAAATCTTGCTCTGAAATCCAATTGAAAGAAGTTGCTGAGTCAGTACCCGCCATGGGAACTTGTGAAAAGGAAATCTTGAGTAGTGCAGAGTTAGAACCTTTGGCCAAAAACCATACAAATGAAGGATTGGAAGGGCATTTCACGACAAATTTGGTGAAGGAAGCACCGGGTGATGTAAAAGTAGAACTGAAGGATGTAATAAATGATAATGAAATGGAACCCTGCACTGAGAATCATGCGGTGGAACTTTTTGCCAATGGCGCCCTGGAGCTATATTCTAGTATCAATGACATGAAAGCAGCCGCCAATGATTTTGGTTTGGAGCCTTGTCCTAAAAATGAAGTGAAAGAGCCCTCCAATGATGATATACACTCTGAAGTTTCAAATCCAAACCTGTCCCCGAAGCATGTGACCTCAAGTTTGACAATTAGCAGCCAACCGGTTGATGTGCTTGGCAGTGATCATGGTGGTTGTGGAGAGATTACATCTGCTTGTTCTCCGAATGCATTTGCTGATGTGAGTTTCTGTGAGGAAGAGCACAGTAAGTGCAAACTGGAATCAGTTAGCAAGGCTTGTGTGGTGCTTGAGATTCCAAAGCATGTTAGGCCCACTGGTATTAGGAAGATCACATTTAAGTTCAGTAAACGGAAGGAGGATCACAATGGTGACCCATCTGTTGCTATTGAGCCCCTGCCCAACGAAGAATTTCATGAGCACTGTTATGATAACCAGTTTTCTGTCCCAGCTTCTGAACATTTAACTAATGTTGACATTCAAAGTCATGACTGGAATGCTTTGGAGAATACAGAAATCAATTTAAGCATGGACGGGAGAGAATTTCATGACAGACGAAGTCCTTCCTTGTGTGTGCCTAATAGGGAACTGAAAATGTCTAAGAAAATTATTCCAGATAATTATCCTACAAATGTTAAAAAGCTTTTGTCGACTGGAATTTTGGAAGGAGCCAGAGTTAAGTATATTTCAATATCAGGCGAGGTACAGTATGTTGTGTAACTTGTGCTTTATTACTGACGTGATGTTTTTGAAGTTTTTTCTAGTATATTATTAAATTTTGTCTCTGATTGATTGCAGAAAGAGATTCCAGGAATCATCAAGGGTTGTGGCTACTTGTGTGGTTGTTGCATCTGCAACTTCTCTAGAGTAAGTTGCCATCTAAAAGTTAAACTGTTTACTTTATTCAGGTGTTTGGTACTTTGTTATGATGTAGATTTGTGAAGCAGGTGGTTAGTGCGTATGAGTTTGAACTCCATGCTGGTACCAAGACCAGGCATCCAAATAATCATATATATTTGGAGAATGGGAAGCCAATTTATAGCATAATCCAAGAACTGAGGAGTGTTCCTCTTAGTTCACTGGATGGTGTGATAAGAGCCATGGCAGGTTCTTCTGTCAATGAGGAATACTTCCAAGTCTGGAAAGGTAAACGTTACTAAATTGCCTTTCCTCTAATGCTTGTACCGAAACTGATTGTGATGGTTATAGGAACCGAGTTATTTTTTATCAGATTGGAAGAGCATATCTCAGAGTTAGACTGGTTTAATCTTACAAGGCAGGGTTTGATTCCATTGCAATTCCTTGAACATTAAACTGTTTAAACTGCTTAGTTCTGCCGTGCCATCTGAGTTGGCAAACAAGACATGCTTCTCATGTTGCCTAACCTGGTTTAGGGAATGATTGCTTGCGTTAGGTACAGCTTGAGGACCAAGGCACAAATCAGGTTTCTTGTCTGAACTGAGTGGAAAAAGTGATCCCAGGAACCAACTCAGTCAACTCTCACTTCATAGAGTCCTAAAACTTCGCCTATAGGCTTTTCCTTGTGTCCTTTGCATTTTTATACATTAACTGGACTGCATATGCAAATTGTCGAAGGTTTGCATGGGGATAAATGCGAATTGGCAGTGTTCTCAAGCTACTGAGTCAACTTTCTTTCTCCATGATTCTGAGTACTTGATTTGGACAGGGCTTTGCATGTGAAGGAAAAGTGTTATGGAAAATCCAGCATGTTTTTCTGTTCTTAAATATTTAGATTATGACGTTTTTTCCAAAATTCTTGCAGCAAAACTCCAGCATGGTGATGATGTAGCCCATTCAGATAGTGTATACCAAAGCAAGCATATTGGCATGTATCACTCCAACAGGTACAATGCCCATACATTATTGTCAAATTTATCATAGAATTCCTTTCTGCACCAACCTAGGCAAAGGATTCCACTCACTGGATAGAGAGGATTGAAACCTACTGAAGAGACGAAAGTGTTTTCAATCCAATTCATTAAAAATGAGAAGCATGCAAAGTTGTGAAGTCATTGATGGATATGCACTCATCTTGACGACTAGCAGTTTTCAGGCATAAACTCTGGATATTGGTCCAATTTTGGTTGTTTTAGTCGCCTTTGTGCGATTTCCTGATTTCCTGTCTTGAGTTGTACTTAGTATACGATGAAGGTCTCTTGCAGAATTGTTAACTTTTTTGGTTGCCTTGCTGTATAGACTATTGTTAAAGACTAACGTGCTTGGCAGACCTTCTGATTTATCATTGTTCTTCTCATTCACTTTCTATCATGAACTTTCAGCTACCCCAGTTATCGTACTGAAGACAGTCCCTATCCTTCTTCATGTCATTATGCTCACATAACTCCGTTCAATCAACAAAGATACATAGAGGCGCCAGCAGAGCGGAAGCGTCTGATCAAGAAGTTTGTTTTATTACCTCAGCCCTCCTCTGAAGTAAATGCAGGTTATCCAAGTTGCTCAATATAATTTCTTTTGCAGGCCGAGGCATAATTCTTCTGGCTCATTTTGGGAACATAAGAAAGCAACTGAAGGTGGCAACAAAAAGAGGCAAGCTTGTTGTGGATGTGTATTTTTCTCTTCAGTTTTTGTCACTTCTTTTCTTTACCTTGTCCGTAATTTGGTCTATTTGGATACTAATGGTTAGTGTATGACAGGGACAATGATCTGCATAAATTACTTTTCATGCCAAATGGACTGCCTGATGGGACCAGTTTGGCTTATTATTCCAAAGGAAAGGTAGTATTTTTATCTGTTCAATTAGATGTCGTCATTGCTTATCCAGTGTGGATAACTTCAATAAAAAATTTGTCTCTTCGCAGAGGATTCTTGGGGGTTACAAGCAGGGAAATGGTATAGTCTGTAGTTGTTGTAACACGGAGGTATGAGTTGCATCCATATGAAACTTGCTGGTATCTGTTTCTGTGCTCCCAGCTCTCACTTCCCACCTGATTGGTGCTGTTTTTTTTTTACTTTACAACAGATTAGTCCTTCCCAGTTTGAAGCTCATGCCGGATGGGCAGCAAAACGTCAACCGTAAGTAGCTTTTGAAGACTTATAAATTCAATTCGTATTCTGTTGATTAACAAAACAATCTTTTTTCCTTCTACAGCTATCGTCATATATATGCATCCAGTGGCTTGACACTTCATGATATAGCTTTGATGTTGGCAAATGGCCAAAATCTTGCCTCCAGTGGCAGTGACGATATGTGTGCTGTATGTGGTGATGGAGGTGAACTGATTATATGCAATGGATGCCCTCGAGCTTTTCATGCAGGTAATTTTTTTCTTTTCCTCCATTAGCCAATTTCTTTTAGCTTTCAATATGATTCTATGTTTTTGTTCTATCTGCTGTTTTTATAACTGCGGATTTATATTCATATGAACTGCATTCAGTGAACGATCTAATTTTTGTTAAATATCCCATGTCATGTACACATTCCTCCTGGTACTTTTCACATGTTGATTCAAAAGATTAGATATAATCTTTTTAACTGCATGTTTCTAGAGGCTCAATCAGCTGTTGATGTCTTCACGAGTCACTGATTACAATGCTTTTGGTTTTGGGTTGAAGGACCATAGAAGAAGCTGAGCTGTTCATCACTTAATATGTTTTGTTTTTTGATGAGAAATGAGGTTGTTCATATTATCAAAGGAATAGCTGAAATGGGAAGCTGTACTGGAACTTGATTTTGACTTGAAGTAGATCAATATTGATTGTACTTTCCTAGACGTGCATTTGATTTCCCAATAGGAGCACTCGGAGCATGGATTTTGGATTGCTGAAATACATGCTTATTCAGATGTCTCTTGCCTATTAGATAACACTTAGATTGATGTTTACTTATCCATGGGAATACAGATGTGGCGATTCTTGTGGTTGGTAAAGTCATTTGCTTCATATCAGGAAAAGTGACGTTTTACTGTGTATTCTTATGTATTTCTACACTTGGGAGATGTGGTCCCGTTAATTGGGCTTTGTGCTCACCTTCCTGATCTATCTACGTATGAAGTGACTGCAAAATGATCTGCAATTTAGATTTATGTTCTGGGGTCAGTGTGAACTACTCAACCTTGTGTTTTGGGTGATTGTGTCTGGTTCATTCAATTGGCATATATGTGCTTCCCACATTGTAATTGTGTTACCAGTGTATAAATCCTGAATTGGTATATGGTTGTAGCAACAGCACTCTGATTTTCTTTTCTTACTTGGTAATGAAATCCCTTGCCTTCAAGATGTGCTTGTGCGTTAGTTTCATATTGTGATTAATTCACATTGAGACTCTTGCAGCTTGTTTAGGTTTACAGTGTCCCCCTGCTGATGATTGGCACTGTTCATACTGCCGAGACAAATTTGGTCCTGGTAGAAAAATATCTGGGGAGTCAAGACCTATTATCATTAGGCTTAAAAGGGTTGTCAAAGCACCAGAATTCGAGCCTGGTGGTTGTGTTATCTGCAGGTCTGTTGCAGCAGTTACAGATAGTTTTATTTACTGCCTGTGTAACTTTGCATTTGTTTTAGTTGTATTCTTCTCACAAATTCTTTGCATAAACATCATTTTGTGGAACGGATGAGTTTCTTGCAATTTTGATGATACACAACAGAGTTCTTATCTTAATCATGTCCCAGCAAATAGGAATTCCAGCATAGCTTTTTCAACTCATGGGTAGTCTTCAGCATGTCTTTTTAGCCTTTCCCGCTGCATATATAATTTTCTGGACACTTTGTCAATTAGGGCATAATAGTTGCTGTAGATGGTATTCATACATGTCCTATCCTTATCTGTTCCCGTTGAAGGGATGAAATAGCAATAATTTGTGATAACATGGATAACAGATGAATTTATACCATGGAACACGGAACTGTATTCATGAATCATGATGAGAGAAGTCTTATGAATCAGATATGTATACTGCAAATAATTCAATTCTGGTAAAATACC
>NC_026149.1:711736-715909 GCF_000512975.1 Sesamum indicum | reverse complement strand
TGTCTGTTCTACTATCAGTTTCTTTTCTTTAGCTGCACTAGTTCTTGATCAATCATCATTGGTTTCATGTTTTGCTTTATACTTCAGATATGTATGAAGGTTGGATTATCCAATATGCTCAGATTCTGAAATATGTATCTGTGTTGCTGTTCACTGAAACTTTTCCTTCTATTTTGTAGGTCACAGGACTTCAGTGCTGCTAAGTTTGATGACCGGACAGTGATAATCTGTGATCAAGTATTACTTGCTTACCTACCCACCCATTTGACCTTTCATTCTAGTTTTCTTTGTTAATAACATGCTCATTTGCATGCCTTTCGTATATAACAATTTTGTTATGATACTTCCATCTTTTTGTCTAGTGTGAGAAGGAATATCATGTTGGTTGTCTTCGTGAATCTGGGTTGTGTGATCTGAAAGTAAGTCTCAGATGCTTTTGGTATCAATTGTTGGAGTGTTTGGTCAATTGTTATTAGCTCATGTTCAACGCATTTTTACAGGAACTTCCTGAAGATAAATGGTTCTGTTGTGATGATTGCTATAAGATTTTTGAAACGCTTCAGAATTTGGCTTCTGGTGGACCTGAGATCATTCCAGCTTCAGTGTCAGCTACAGTATATAAGAAGCACACAATGATAGGTTTAAATAATGGGTCTCACAATGAGATCCAATGGTGCATTTTAAGTGGGAAAAGTCGCTTCCCTGACCATCTGTTGCTACTTTCTCGGGCTGCTGCAATCTTTCGTGTAAGCTCTTACTTCTACTGTTCAGGTTTTCATTCTTTGGTTAATCTATGCTTTAAAACTGGTTCAGCATGTATATATATATATATATATATATATAGCGTTGCAGTCACCACCTATGCGGATTGCAGACTTCAATAGCTTTTAGATATACTAGGCTTCTTTCAGTGTGAAGTCTTCTGTGAGTTTGCAGATTGCAGGAGTTTGTACCTAAGCAGACTTTTCTATGGAAATCTCACTCATCTATTGGACAGTATCTTTAATTTTGTCTTGATTGGCTTTGCAGGAGTGCTTTGATCCTATTGTTGCCAGGTCTGGTCGCGATCTGATCCCAGTTATGGTGTATGGGTGAGTTGTTACTCTTTCTTTGGTATGTTGTAGCAGACCATCTCTATGTTTTTTTTCAGAATTTTGGTGGTTTACTAGACCAGATTAAGGCGAGGATCCTTTTCATATCACAGGGATGTTCTTATGAAGCATGGATAGTACTTATATCAACATCTTTGCCATAGCTTCATCATATGGTAGTTTAAAGCAGTTGCTTTTTAAATTCCTTTTGCTTGAGATAGAACTAGTTTGAGGATCATCAAGGATAGAATCACTCGTTAGGGGAGGTTTAAATATCCAACTGTGACCATTTTTTGGGTGACTTCAGAAGAATGTTTCTGGTGCTGGGATACAACTGGTGACTTAAGTTAAAAAGATAGTGCGGATAGATCTTGTATTAGTTTTTCAATGTTTCATGCTAATGTGGGAAAATGCTATCTAAACATGTTATGCACTTATTTGACTGTTAGTTGATGAAAGCCACATAAAGATAACTAATTACTAATATTTGCAAACATTGAGCAGAAGTATCAGCTATAATTTTATGTACTGTATTATCTATATTAGTGGGAGTAAATACTCTTATATTTTTGTCGTATCACTCTTTCGTACACTGATTGGTAAGCAACTGCTCTGATGCAGATAGCCTGATGAATTTCAGCTATTAATATTTGGGGGAAAAACCACATTGCTTCGTTCTCTGTTTTTGCTTCATTCCTGTTCACCAGTAAATTCTTCTTTGTGCAGAAGGAACATATCTGGACAAGAATTTAGTGGAATGTATTGTGTGGTCTTAATTGTAAAGTAAGTAATAAAGAATTCTGGCCGTCTTTCATTTTGTTTGCTCTCTTCTCTGTTATTTGAAGATCAATGTTGCTATTACTAGTCAGTCTAAATGCCGGCTGTATGCAGGTCTGTTGTTGTATCAGCTGCTCTTCTCAGAATATTTGGACGAGAGGTTGCTGAACTTCCTTTAGTGGCTACTAATAGAGAAAATCAAGGAAAAGTAAGTAGTCAACTTGCGAAGTTATCTTTTCTACTTGGGACCTAGGAGAGATTAGTGGCCTTCTCCTGCTATTAAAAGATTATTTGTTTTCCTCTTTCTTTGTCTTAAGCTGGGAGTTTAGTCATCTAGCTGCATTTGATAGGAGAATTGGTACTCCGTTAAAAGGGCTATTCAGAACAGAACAGGATTTCACACAGATATTTTCCTATTTTTCTATGCCTGCTAAACTGCACCTAAATGAGGATTAGTGTGGGTACCATTCTTCTACCTTGTTCAGGACTGCAGTTGTTGGGAAGTCAATTATGTGCTGTAGATGGGAGTAATATACCTTTCTCTCTTTGTATCTCATTTCTGTGCGTATTTGTGAGATGGGATGGATGCAGCAGACAAGAAGCCCCTCTGTTTTGCCTGGATGTGTTTTTCGTTTTCAGTGAGGGTTGGGGATTTGATGTGGGGACTCTAAATCATGTCTGTTCTTTCTTATTTCTTTCCAGCTCCAGTTACAATGGTCTTTTTTCTGGTTAGTTGGGGAATGAGTTTCCATTCTTAGCTAGTAATATCTTACTAGAATGGGCTTCATCATCGACTTACTAAACAGAGTGGAAAGAGTAATTATAGGAATTGTCACTCCCTATACAAAGCAACAAAGTATTATCCTTTCCATATTAGGTTTTGCTGCATGCATTGTACTAGAAACAGTTTTGATTGTAACTAACTAGTGCCAATAACTGCAATGTGTAGGGTTATTTTCAAGCACTGTTTTCCTGCATTCAGAGGCTTCTGTCGTCCATGAGTGTGAGACATCTGGTGCTCCCTGCTGCGGAGGAAGCTGAACCTATGTGGACGAATAAGCTAGGCTTCAGGAAGACAAGCAATGAGCAAGTAAGTCAACCAATCTGTGGAGGGTAGTTTTGTCTTTGGTGGACACCGAGTCTTTTACATACAAGTTCCAGAAAGCCGTGTTAATGCAAAAGTGAAACTGAAACCAAAAGGGAAACAAATTCTATGTTCTGCAAAAGAAATTTGTTTTCTTATATTGGCAGCACATTATGTTATCTGTCTTAATGCTTGCTGGAGTTCCTGACTGTTGGATTGACATTATCCTGGGCAGATGCTCAAGTACACGAGGGACTATCAGCTAACAATTTTTAAGGGGACATCCTTGTTGGAGAAGGAGGTACAACAGTAGAAGATTCATATGAAAGACTTCAGGCACTGAAAAACCGGCAAATAGCCTCGACAGTCGGTTTGATGCCCCCTTGATTGCACCGGACAGAGTCACTTTCCGCAAGGACATCCAATGTTGGAGGTCATAGGTGGGGCAGGCAGCTGACCATCTCATCGTTTGATCATTTAAAAGCATTCAATGGCCAGTTGGCATGTCATGGGAAACCAGGGCCAGTGTGTTGATTACTAACGGAGGAGCCAGACCGTGGAGGTCAGTTCTGCCAGAGACATTGTGTGGGCTTCAGAGGATAGCATTGTGGTCCATCTTTTCAAGAATTTTGTTAGGCAAAGGGCATAGGCTGGAACGTTTGTTTTCCATTATGTTTGTATAGACACGCTACTACCGTTTGGTCTATGGCCTTAGCGATTTGAGTTTTTGCTGATGTATAGACTAGTGAAGATGTCTCGAAATTCTCCAGGCATGCTGTGCTTTTAATTTGCATGCATGACGAGCTTTCTCATCCTGTTTTCACTTTGATAGGAACTGGAAAATATTTTGATCTTTGTAATTTGAAAAGTACATGGCATTTATGCCGGACCTATATAGTTTCCCTAACGCAGGTTATAATGAAACATGTGCAGTGGTTTTGAGCGTATTGCCCAGTTTGGTTTATACACGTTTATTCATGCATGTATATGCCATACGTGTTCATTGTTTTTCTTTTCCTTTTTTCACAAACTGCATTCAAACCCAAAACATAAGATTTTGAGTCCATATGAATCTTTGTTGTTTGCTTGCTGACAGTTCTTTCATACGCATTGTTGCTGCTTCATACTCTGGGAGATTTCTGTAAATTTGGCGCCAACACAACGCACTTATTTCCACTAGTTTACTAGAGAGAAATAAATAAATACATAAAATCAAACAGA
>NC_026149.1:690336-711600 GCF_000512975.1 Sesamum indicum | reverse complement strand
AAGGATCTTCCACCCCTGAACGTTGCGTGTGGGATTTTTTTGTTTTTTGCTCCCTGCGCTTATGTTTCTTAACTGTTGAATTATGTCACTGATCGATACAAATTTACCATACCAGTATAATAGACAAATAGGCTCCACTCAACTGGAATGAAAGCGCACCACAAACCATAGACAATGTTTAAGTACAATCGAACCAAAAAGTTTGTGATCTATGATAACGATCTGATGAATTTTATTGCATGTATACTCAAATGGAAGGAAAGGGTATCACAAACCGTAGACAATGTTAAAGTACAATCAACAAAATGTATGTGATCTATGATAACCATCTGACAAATTTTATTGCATGTCAGTGTCTCACAAGTTTAACTATCAAGATCTTACCATTATTTTTCATTTACAATGGTAATAAAAGCACACTAAATAATGCCACTGTCAAGTGGCCTCCGTGACGGGAAAGTGCAAAGTGGCGACAGATTTCTTCAGAAAACTACTCCCGCAGAACGGATCAGGACTGGCACCATGATAATCGACAACACCTCCTAGAGGCTGTGTAGTATCAATCATGTCATTATCATGCAGAGGCTTTAACTTAGCACTATCCCCACTGTTCTTCCGAGCTTGCTTCTTGTCTTTGCCTCTGCTGCCTCGTGATGATTTCCCACCCCTCTTCTGCTTGTTCTTCCCGTGCTTCCTGCCATCACTGCGATAGTATTGATTCTTGCTTGATGGAACGTGTGATGCTGCTGTTGGAGTTGGATCATAAACATCAGGGGCCCAGGTCACAGATAGCTTCTTTGGCGCTGTACCCTGCCTTTCGCGGCTTCCTTTCATGGCAGATACAAGCTTCAAAGGAGACTGGGAGATAATAGCCAAAACAAGAAAAGAGAGTAACGCAAGTGTTAACAATATCTTTCCAAGACCTGAACCCTCACACATTTATCATCTATATAAAAACTAGCAGCAGGTCTGGAGAAAGACTAATTCAGAACCCAGTGCATTCCCACTACTAAAAACAGGTACAGCACGTGAGATAGAAAAGGACAGAGTTCTGGATTCCGATTGGTAAAAGCATAAAATGAAAGCACCATTCAAAATCTCACAAAGGAAGTCTAAAGTTACACTCGCCTATAACCTAAGGAATTAATGCTTGCATATGAAACTAGAGAAATGTTATATATCATATGTACCCTGGAAAGTTCTGTGCAGGCACACTCACCTTCATCCAGAACCCAAAGAACAATAGAAAGTCTCACAGGCAGACACCGGATTATACAGTCACACACATATGACGAAGGCCTACTTTCACGATACATGATCAAATGCAGTAGCAGGGTCATCCCAATTATACCAAATTAAACAGCTTTCAGGAGACTACAATCCATTTCACATGAGGTATTTAGACACTAACGATAAATACAGATGAGAGTTATCAAGAGATTGAATTAAAAACTTACATTCTGCCATGAGGAGTGTGAATGACATTGGTCAACCGACCTGGCAGAGCGATTTACTTTGGAAGCTTCACTAGTCTTATCATCCTCCTGCCCATCTGCTCCACTCAACACGGCAGCAATGGATGATTTAGGTTCATCAAGAGATGCAGCAGTGTTACTAAAGTGTTCCGCAGAAGCTGAATTACTGGATTTTACTTTATCTGCACCTTCGTGTTCATCTTCCTTTGCCACATTGTCTTTATAATTCTTCCCAAATGATGGGTTGAAGCCCCCACCTGATATTTCAATGTTTTCAACACTCAGAGATTCAGTCAAACATGTTTTGAGGTCATCCATAGAAAGATCCCCTCGACTGTAGTTAGTTGAATTACTGGGATCTGCTACAGACCCACAGTTGTTGGTTATATTTTGGCAAGCTGGTGTTTTATTTGCTCTGCGAGCTTCCATCTACAACAGCGGCAACTGAATAGGAGAGCTGTAGAGCCAAAATTCAAGGTTAATCAATTGAAATTATGGTATGTAGCATAGGAACAACATCTAGCTTAGCCAATACAATGCCAATATCCAGGGCATGTCTAGCTAATGGAAAGATATTTGTTTGGTTCGAAACTTCCCGTAATACATTAACACAACATCTAAATGGTCCTCAAGATCAAGACAGAACATAAAAGCACAATCCACGCAACCATTAAATTTGAAACCAGGTGAGTGAGTGCGGGTGTGTGTAAATTTCAAATGCCAGGGCACATAATATTTGACAGTACAAACAATATTATAATCCCAATAAATTCACTCCACCTTTTTATACCTTAATGAAGTCGTGTTGTGATAATCCCCCTAACTCTATTTTTAAGTGGCGAACCAGTCATATGCACAACATTAGCTTAATTATACAGTCTGCATATTTACTTCACAATCATTTTTCATCTTTCATCTTTCATCATTCAGATTAATTGTCAGTCATCTTTATATGATTGAGGTCGTTTTCAAACTACATTGGATTTCAAAATTCACGTTATAGAAGCTATGATGTACAGAGAAGGAATAATATTACATTACGAAACCCACAACAATAATCAAGCTAATGGATATGGCTTTACAATACAGAATCCAAGGCGTTAGGATCAGAATATCTGATAATTCTGATCCCACTATGTTTATTCAACAGTGAAGTAGAATAACTGTCAGCTAACAAATGCAACAAATTCTTTTTTGTCACAAAAGGAATCAGTTGACATAATAAATTATACAGCAGCAAAATAAATATCAACCGCCTTCATATGGAGAATGCTCCTAAAACAATGTCTATATAACCTACAACATAGTTAACAAAGAAAAAAAATACAAGACACTGCAAAACTCAACATAAGTTTCATTTAGAATATACCTTATATTCGCCCAACAGCTGTCTACACGAATCGTCGGTATTCACAACGAGATCAATCAACAGAAAATCAGAAGATCGTCAAATCGCGAAAGCTCAATTTCCAAACACAGTCAGCTCCACCGCCAAATTTATCAGTATTATTACGACACAATAACAATACCTCGTCGGAAAACGACAAAATAGCGAGAAAACAATCGGTAACTGAAACCGGCACGAAAAACAATCGAAAACTTACGGCAAGCGTTAACTACTAAGATTACCACGCCGATCGCTTTTATGAAGATGTTTCAGGCGATGTGAAGACCAGCCGCCATAGAAGGAGGTCACGTGGGGGCGCGTGAGCAACAACAAATGGCTTGAAGGCACCGAATGCATCGTTCGATGCTCTTCTATTCACAATTTTTTCCTTCTTTCTTTTAGGCTTTCTCTAATGCAACCAAACTGTGTGTGCAGAGCGTTTGGGAAAAAGCGATGTATAAAAGTACTAACGAAATGATCAGTCGAGAGAAATGCCGATTAGATCGGTGTTAGAATCGGGAAGTTACAGAATGATGAGCATCAGAAGTCGGAACCCTAGAAGTAGCGTTAGACTCGTTGGACTGTAGGAGGAGAAGACGATCAATTATCCGATAATAGAAATAATATCCACGTAACAATGTTGTAGCTTTATCCCATCCCCTTCATTGCTTTAAATTACTACTTTGTCCTTAATATGCACGTTACAATATTCTTTTAGGTAAATTACAAAACTCTCAACTGAAATTTGACATAATTACAAATATTTTTTATTGTTTGAAAAATTATAAATACCTCATGATATTTGATAAAATTATATAATCCTTGTATGAATGTATGAAATTATCAACTTTGCCCTTACAATATTTTTTTATTTTTTAAGAAAATTAAAAATTTATAAAAAAATCAAATAGAATGGATCGAAAATTTTAAAAAAATTATCCACTTACTCCATAAAAAAAAAAAAAAATAAAACTATAATTTTTAATGCACATAGGTATTTTGATCAGTTTACCACAAAAAATAGATGAAAACCTAACGAATTGGGTTAATTGTTAGATGTCCGTTAAAATTAGGGAGAAATTGATAATTTTCTGAAAGACGAAAATATATTTGTAATTATGTCAAACTTTAGGAAGATCGTTGTAATTTATTCTATTTTTTTAATATATAAATAACACATTATATATTAAAATAAAAAAATCAATTTACAAATATTATCAATAAAATATTAGTAATATCACACATGCAAGTAAAAATTATATTTTTTATATTAGTATAAATAATTAAGTGTTCAAAATTCATACTAAAGTTCAATTATTCAATATTCGGTTCGTATCTATACTAAAAATTTGTCCGCAAAGATACTGACATTCATTCAAATCGGCCTCTAAGTAATTCAAAATTTTTATTTTTTTATTAAAAAATTATAGCTAATTATAACTGTAAATTACTAAGAACTAATATTGTTGCCACAATCATAAAAAATTTAATTGATATAAAAAGTAGGCTGCATCAGTTCGTTGGAGAATGTCGGAATTTGCCAAAGAGAAAAATAACCTGACCACGAGGGTAGATAGGTCATTTCCAATGTGTTTAGATATTAACAAGAGGAGAAGACAGGGGCAACCAATCCTGTAATGAAGGCGATCGCAACCGTACACGTATGGTTGAGGGGGTAAAACCTTGTCTTCACTCTATATTTTTTTATTTTTCTAATTTTATAAAAAAAAAGAGTAAATTACAAAGAAGTAACACAATTGTAAATATCTCCTAATAATTATTAAATACTTTCTTGATTTTAGCATTGTCCTAAAACTAGTCCAATTCATTAGATTTTTGCCCGTACTTCTATAGACTCACCAAAATATCTCTGTGAATTATAAATTATAATTTTATTTATTTAAAATAAAATAATTTTTTTTATGGACTAAATGAATAATTTTCCATCCAACTCATTTTTTTTATAATTTTCAAAAAAAAAAAAATACAACAACTCCGAAATTGACAATTTCATGTGAATTCAAAAATTATATAACTTCATAAAATATCACAGAGTATTGATAATTTTCAAACCAACGAATGAATGTTTATAATTATATTAAATTTTAAAAAAAATTATTGTAATTTACTTTAAAAATAATTGCAGTTAAATTTGAACAATACGTTTAGGTTTTTTATAACAAAACTGCAAAATTACGGCTCTACAAACTTATTAAGAAGTATTTTAATATAAAGTGCAAGATGTATATGACTATTGAATGGTTATGGGTTTGGATTGCGATGTTTTTGGTTTCATTTCGACCATGATGACATTAATAATGAAAAAAACAATGTTTTAAGCCTAAAGTATCTATTACTTTATTATAGCAATGACATTAGGGCAAAATATCTTTAGCTTCATGTATGTGATATGGGGGACAAACGTACAAAAATTTAATAAACTTAATAATACATAAAATAAAATTAATAGAATAAGTATATAATTGAGAACAATTGCTTGATACGTATATATTTAGGGTTAAATACACTTTAAAGGATGAGCATATTTCTGACTGGATTGTACAAAGATATAGTTGACCAAGATATTTGACACATTTGAGAAAAACAAGTACATGTACCTTTGCTATATATTTTTGATTTTATCTAAAAATAGAGTTATCATTTCTATCTAAAAAAAAAGTCTACTTATTTAGATTAAATAGTCAATGATTTAATTTTTAAAATAAAAAATTAAGAGTAGCTTTGTATTAGTATTTTTGTTTTGTGTATTTATTATGCTCATCGAACTTAGGAGAGAGCAATGTAATTATTTCATTTTATAAAGAGCCCAGAATGTTTGTCGTAATTAGCCCTAATCTCATAAAGTATCCATCTAAGTTCTCCTTAATATGATAACTACAATACATATTTTTTGAGAGTGAAAAATACTAAAAAGGAAACAAATTTAACCACTAAATATATATGGTATAAGAGCAATTTGATCCAAATAATTATTTGAAGAGGGTAATGATGCATGGTCTTAGTGGGCCTCCACAGTGTGGCATAAGGTGGGCTTCTTGCTTTCTCTCAAGTCCATTGGACTGATGGCCCTCTCAAAAAGGCCCATAAAATATAGCAGGGGGAATTATTAATTTCACATTTTTTATAAAGAGTTGTATTCATAGCTACCGATATTTCTAACACTAAATTACACCTCGCACATACTTTTTAAGTGAATTTTAGAATGTTTATTATATTCCTACCTAATAATACATACATACATACCAATTTTTGTATCACATGTTGACTATGGTGGAGTTAAGAAATTGGAAAAGCAAATTTTTTCTTTTTTTGGATTTTAAAAAAAGAAACAATTAAATCTCAATAGCAAAGACAAGATGGATTTTAGATATTTCGGGTTTAATTTGACAATTTTATAAAAATAAAAAAAAATATTATTTTTAAAATATGTCAAGTACGCCATCAATTAATTTAAAAATTAGATTAATTGTTAATGAGTTCAAATTTATATTCAAATTACATTTACATTTGTTGAGGATTGATTTGAATTAAGATAATATATCAAGTTTATTTAAAAATTATACCAAATTGAAACATAAATTCATTGAGGAATTAAATGATTGGTTTAAATTTTAAAATTTCACAGACAAATGTAAACTATAGTGTGTTTCTTGTCATGCAACTCCCAGAATTCTAGGCGTTTGTAAGAGTCGTCCTCTGATTGGTCCAATTCCAAGCACGCGGATCGCAACTATTTTGCGTCGCTGCCGTTGATAATTGCAAATCCAACGCTCTAAATTCTCACCCTTTCCGTCCCAATCCACGTTCCACTTGTTATATAATCAACAGCAGCAGCCCGTAAGCCTTACACGCACCCTTTCATTTGCTCTCTCCTTTCAAATATTCTTTCTTCAGTAGTCCTTTCTGTTTCAGCAGCAAAAAATGGAAACGGGCGGAAAAGTGAAGAAGGGAGCTGGGGGAAGGAAAGGCGGCGGCCCCAAGAAGAAACCGGTTTCCCGATCGGTTAAAGCCGGTCTGCAGTTTCCGGTGGGTAGAATCGGCCGGTACTTGAAGAAGGGACGCTACTCTCAGCGGGTGGGAACTGGTGCCCCGGTGTACATGGCTGCTGTGCTCGAGTATCTTGCTGCTGAGGTATTGTACTCTCTCTGGTGTCCAAGTATCAAGTTTTGTTTGATTTTTGGAGTTTATTTTTGGGGGAGAGTTTATAGAAGATGATTGGTGGTGTTTACTTTGAATTTCTGTAATGCTGATTTAGTAGCTGAAATTCAGAGTAGGTGACGATTCATTTTTGGTGTTGTATTGTTGATTGAGCTGTTGCTTTCAGCAGCGTGGATTTGGTGTTTAGGTTTTTAAGATTAGGGCTTGAACAACTCAATCAATTGCTTTCAGTTTTGGCAGTGTGTTAGATCGATCGGGTGTTCAAATCCTTCTCCGCATCTAGGATTTTCTCAATATGCCTATTGTTGTTTGTACGTTTTACACACCCCAACTGAAATTTTCAAACTTTGATCAGGTTTTGGAATTGGCTGGAAATGCTGCAAGAGACAACAAGAAGAACAGGATTATCCCAAGACATGTGCTACTTGCTGTGAGGAACGATGAAGAACTTGGAAAGCTTCTTGCCGGAGTTACAATTGCACATGGAGGAGTTCTACCAAACATCAACCCTGTTCTGTTGCCCAAGAAGTCGGAGAAGGCTGCAGAGAAGACACCTAAATCGCCATCAAAGGCAACCAAATCTCCTAAGAAAGCTTGAAATTTGGTTCTACTGGAGTGAGGAATCAAATGAAAATTTGTTGTTTTTCTAGAGGTTTGAGTTGTTTGTATGTAATTTGAACTGATGATGTTGGTATGTAGGAAAGGTTGTTTCTAAATGGATTAGTCTCTTGAACTTTCTCCCCTTTAACTCTTCCTTGTTAGATTTATCAATGATTTTACATTGAACGGGAAAATCATTCTTGTTTAGTTTCTTGATTCATTACATCCAACACTCTCTCAGAGAATGTGTTCTCACAATGAGAAAAGCGGAAGCCCCTTTAAATAAGACAAATAAAAGTAGAAATTCTTGCATAAATTTTGGAAAAATCTTGAGCAAAGTGTAACTGAGATTTGATTGGAATTTGGAAGAGAAAAGAAATTTGTGATAAGGATACACGGACATATGACATGCTGGTATGATCAAGAAGTTGTAGGATTGCATGTTTTAGGATGAAAACAATGTCTATCTCTTGCCACAAAAGGCCCAACATGTTATACCATCTGTGAGCCAGGATCTTTGAGCTCGCAATGTCCAATTTCTGTTTTAACATATGTTGCATATGAAAATTGCAATACCTCCAGTTTCTGTGCTGATATAAGGCAACAATATTGATATTGAATTAACGCAATATAATCCTTATCTTGTACAAGTTACACGACCAGTCCGGATCCTATGATGATGAGAAGTCCATTTAGTTTTTGATTAGTATTAGTTGATGTTGAAAGAAAGTCTTGTTCCATACTCTGCACTTTCATTTTAAAAAAACAAAAGATTCAGTACGCTTTATGCCCCTTCAAACATATCGTAAGTTAACAAATGGCTGATGGTCGGAAGATGAAAATATTTGATGAAGCTATGATCGACTTGTGCCATCTTAACTAGAAAAGGTGGGCGGTTGAAGATTTGGTTGCAAGCCTATCGGTAAACTAAAAGAACTCCCACAACCAACTATTCTTGAATTTGTGAAGGAATAGAATGAGGCTCTAGTACTCCTTGCTTCCGTCCTTGGAAGCCATGAAAAATTTCTCCCATTTTAATTAGTTTCGCCCTTTGGGATGACCAAAAAAAAGAAAAAGAAGTAATGTAAGAGAGTATGAACGACAAGGACGAAATAGACATCTTAACACTATTTGCTGAAGTGTGTTTGATTTAAGAGCAATGAATGTGAGATTATCTTTATTCGTCTACAGTATCAATTTATGAATTTCAGAATATTATATAAACATGTGAACATGTATTAAGCGCCAATAATTTTAATAGATTTTGATATTAAAATTGAAAATGGAGAGTTGGACTATGAGCCATGAGGCCCATGAAACGAGCCCAACTGTATCTTGGGCTTATTAATTGCTTCACCATAACCGAAGATATGTGGTTCGATCGATGATATCTGAACCGTCTATTAGACCGAGGAATAATCCTAATCGGAGGTAGACACATCAGCGATCCATGCGAACCCCAATGAACCAATGAAAACACAGCTCTCACTCTATATAATCTCACCCCCACACCACTTTTCTCCCGTAACTCGAAGTCTTAAACCCATTCCATCACTGGTTATTGTTCCAATTTTTGTTAATTCCGTTTTCTCCCTGCTAATTAATGGCGCCAAAGGCGGAGAAGAAACCAGCGGAGAAGAAGCCCGCCTCGGCGGAGAAGAAGCCGCCTAAGGCGGAGAAGAGGATTCCAAAGGAAGGCGGCGCCGCCGACGGCAAGAAGAAGAAGAAGATTAAGAAGAGCACCGAGACCTATAAGATATACATATTCAAGGTTCTGAAGCAGGTGCATCCAGATATTGGCATCTCGAGCAAAGCTATGGGGATTATGAATAGTTTCATTAACGATATCTTCGAGAAGCTTGCGATGGAGTCGTCGCGCCTCGCCCGGTACAATAAGAAGCCAACAATTACGTCGCGCGAGATTCAGACTGCGGTGAGGCTGGTTTTGCCTGGTGAGTTGGCAAAACACGCCGTTTCTGAAGGTACCAAGGCGGTAACTAAATTCACCAGTTCTTAGAGGATAATGGGTCTCCCTTTTTTTTCCCCTTCTTTTTTGGACGTTGATCGGAGAGATTCGAGCGTTCATATTGATATTACGTGCATTATCCAGTTACTTCGTGAAAGGAAATGTAGTGGATTTAGAGATTTTTATTGGATTAATCACTATTTACGTGAAACTTTTATCTGTAATGGTTTTCCATTTTGTCTAGCAAAAGAATGGATAATTTGAAGTTTTGGCTTTCTGAAAACTTAAATAGAACCAAGCAATATAAGCAAAACGGAACAATCAAATGAATGTAGCAACAGGGCACGGCTATAAGAAGGCGTAGAACTTAGTCATGGGAACGAGTGGCATTGAGTTTGTGCCTATTTTTGTATCGGAGAATGGTCTCTCTGCTGATTTGGGCATCTCATTGTACAAGACTAGAACTTTCCATTACAATGAAACAAGTAGTCTTGGATGATAGGCCGGCCAGCCATCTCAAGGAGACCTTGAAAATCTGAATGCGTACCCACAAAGTTAAGCAAGTACCTGCAGGTACTTACAGTTTATACAAAGGCACGGGGATGAGATCCATAACTGGATGTCTTTTCTTTCAGGGATAATTACACTCCTGGTCTATTTGCAAAAACTAGGGTATGTTCTATTAGTAGAGGGTTTTACATCTCATGCTTGATTTCCATCGATTTTGCTCTTACGACTATTCTATCAAAAAGGACAATTAGCTATAGGGTCCCAAGTCCTGACTGAACATCAGTTCTTCTATGACACCTATGTAATCCATAAGTAGCTCCAAACTTGGGTCTGCTAACTGCTGCAGTCCCACCACTTATGTTTTCATTCCATCTCGTGTACCTGTTAACCAGTTGTCAGCCACGCTGAAGTTTGGGAAGTTAAATTACCTTCTGCTTGATCTTTTACCTCCTTTGTATTTGGCACAAGTATTTGTATTGTGGGAACCTGGGGCTCATAAATCAGAAGATCTACGATCCTGTTAGAACCAATTCTTACTCATGTTGGTCTCTGAGGGGCATCCGTTGCTTTTTCTTGAACTAAAAAAGATCCACCATGTTTCCTCCTTCACTAACAACTGAATATAAGCATAGGCATAGCCATTGGTTCTTTTACTCACTTTCCCACTCCTTAAGGCAGTGACTGATATCAACCTGCGTCGATGCTCCATAACTTGCTCATCACTTTTATCAAGTTACCAAGGAAAGAAGAAGAAAGATACATCTGAAAAGGTATGGAATGCAGTACCAACCATAAGCGAAATACATCCCTCTTTCAAGTATGGAACTTCACAGATCTTGCAGTAATATATAATTGCTTATAATATTATAGGCATAAAACATCTACTTGTAATATCAGAACATTAATGAATACAGGCAAGCTGCACTAAATATAACAATATGGTAAAGCCAAACATCATCTATGGAGAATAACATTCTCCAAAAACTATGAAACTAAATTGTTGCCATAAAATGCTACTGAGGATAATGTAGCAAAATGCTATAGAGCTAATCGAAAGAGCAACGTACGTAAATCCAAAAACTCAGAGTACTAAACAGCTCAATGTAGAATAAACACCAAGCTAAAAGCATTTTCCAGCAGCAAACTTCAAGGCCAGAGGCAAAAAACAAAATATCAGATCGTTTATGCACATATAGATAGTTATAAATAAAATTGCAAAAGAGGACAAAGATTCTCATTCTACATAAACCTTGGGGACCCGGAATTTGTTGGTAAACTGCGATGAATTATCTGTCGGCTACTCGTTTCCCCACATTCAAACAACTCTTTCAACCCGGCAGTCGCCACCTTCTCCTCCTTGTTCGCCTTTTCATCACCACCAACACCACTGTCTTCCTTCTTCAGCGTCTTCTTCATTTCCCTGTTCGCCACAGCAACCCTCTCGAAATAATTCCCGTAAATATAGTCCATAGCGTACCCAGTTACCTCATCAAACAACACAATATGCCCGTGCCACTCCCATACACGATACTCCGACCCGGTTTCCTCTTGAAACCCAACGCAAATATGGTGCTCCCCAATGTTAACAGCCTGACTCGAATTAGGTTTCAGTTTTTCGGTTTCGCCACTGAGGATTATACGCACGATTTCTTTTTCAAGCTTGGATTCTTCTTTAGCCAGCTGAGTTTGCGAAGAGAGTGAAGAGTTATCTTTCTCAGAATCGGAGAGGTGAAGTAGCATTTCGAATAAGTGGAGGTCGTCGAGGACTTCAGCGGCGGAGAAGGGTGGCGGAGCGTGGGGGTTGGGGTGGCGCAGTTGGAGAGGGGACATGAGGGATTGGAGGAGGAGGTTGTCGAAGTTGGGGGTGGCGGTGGAGGTGGAGGAGGAGCTACGATTACTCATGGTTGAGGATCGAAACTTGAAACGGGGGGTTTTGGGAGGGTTTTAGTTGCGACGAGAAAGAAGAAAAGAATCAGAGAGAACGACGATCGGTATCGGGACTTGTAGGTTGGAACTTGGAAGGCTTTGAGCTGGACCAAGTTAGGTAAATGGTATTCAAATTTCGGGCCATTCAATTTTTTATACTTCAATGGAGTAAGCATATTTCTTAAAATCTGAAGTGGATAAAGTACACACACCCATCCAATCAACTTTTTGATTGCCTATTCCAACTAATCACAAAAAAAAGAAAAAAATCTCGACTGCATTTTCATGAACTTGATTTTTATTTTTAAGATTTATTACACTATTTTTTTTTTAAATTTGATGTATTATATATATTTTTTTATAGTTTAAACAATTACGCTTATTATTTTTATATTTGTTTGGTAAGATTACTAATTAAAATTCAGTGAATTTATTAATATTAAAAAAAATTATATTTATCTTCAATTCATTTATTAAAGGTCATACAAATATTTTTTGATCATATTACTTTTATACATTTTTACAATCACTATCGTATGTAAAGAAGTGCATCTTTACACTTAAAGGTAATTTAGTCCAAATATATGTTTATAAATAATCATTCAATCAAGTTTTTAGTCAATATTGATAAATTTTAAGTAAGAAAATCTATTTGTTTGATGAATGTAATTCCTCAAAAAATAAAAAGCTTTGTGCAATTATACTAGCCAATTATACTTAAGCAAAGAAAATTGTAATTCTTTTTTTTTTTTTTTTTTTTTTTTTATGTTTATAAATAATCATTCAATCAAGTTTTTAGTCAATATTGATAAATTTTAAGTAAGAAAATCTATTTGTTTGATGAATGTAATTCCTCAAAAAATAAAAAGCTTTGTGCAATTATACTAGCCAATTATACTTAAGCAAAGAAAATTGTAATTCTTTTTTTTTTTTTTTTTTGTATTGTTTTGAGATAGGACCGCATTTGAATAAAAATTTAAATATTTCTTCTGGATTTGTTCTATTATACTCCAGGATTGGAGATCCAATTGGATCAAATTGATCCGTCTGACTAATCAAGACGAGACAAGCAGATCGTATAATACTAATAGATTATTTATGGCACACTCTATATGTGTGCGTAACTTTTTAATATTATTCATAATTTTTCTTACTATTTAATAAGTATATATAAAATAAAATTAATATTATATTCATAAGAAAGTGATGGACAAAAAAATAAAAAAGATAACAATATAAAATAGTGATGAGAAAAAGATGCATGAAAAAAAAGAAACTACCAAAAAATCATGGGAAAGTGGGAAGTTGGATAAAAAAAAAAGAAATCCAATTAAATAATAATAAAAATATAAGATGACAGACCAAAAAAGTTAAGACACCAGAAGCTCTCTCCCTTAATAATAAAGTATCGGTAAATAGATCAAATATGCATATGTAGCAAAAAGACTAATAAAGTGAAGAAAGATAGTGAAGCAAGAGAAACAAACTTGAGTATAGATTAAAAACTGGAGTTGTTTGAAATGCTATACTATCCAGATTGCCCCAGAAGAGATTGAGAAGCGTTCACAACCAACATTCGCAGCCGGAGGTATATTTGGGCTTTACCTTCTTAAGTTGAAATCTATAACCAGTCTACCTAGTAAAGTAATAGTTTCCGTCTTTATCTTAATCTGTATACAATCACTTTACATAATATTTGAATATTACGCACAACACATGACAACACGCAGTACATCCCGGCGACTTTTGACCAAACTACCGCCTTAGGTTCTCCACAATATAGCTTGCATACAGGTCCCTGCACACCAGTATAGCCATATGTTTACAGAATGATGTAATATCTATGAACAATTATTTGCTCAAAAGCAGAACTGACAAGAATTGAAGAGAACAACTCATCATCTTAGATCGCGAATACTAGCAAAGAAAGAAAGCATACAGGGTTTTCAAAATTATACAGGATCTTCCAGGTGTAGCAGAATGATATGTTGATTATGAAATTCTCATGATCCAAGCTATTAAAAACAACAATAACCACCAACCAATCTTCAGACAAACTAATTAACTAAAGAGAAAAAAACCCACCAGCAAAATAGAAAAACACAAGATATATATCCAGTAGCATAAAGGTTTCTCAAAGGTTATTTTCAATGAAAACGTAATGCAGCGATTTCCTGTTTGCTTGCCTCTTTGATAAAAGTACCATGACAGAAAGCTTATGTTTATTGAAGTTACAATGGTTCATATAGTCATAGTTTGCATGTTTCATCCTACAGAAGCAGAACTATATAAAGTTGTTTGCTGTTTCAGGAAGTTCCACAGTACATTTTACAGCATAATCTAAAACAAAAAAGGAATCACTTACATGGACCGTTGGATTGCTTCATAGGCCTTTGTGGCTGGAAGGAACTCATCAACTTCAACATCCTTATTCTCATTTTTCTTGTCTGTTTAATTGTTAAGGTAAGATAACATATAAATGAAGTAGATGAGAAAAAAGAAGACAGTTCAGTAGTGAGGAAACTGGGACATTTAGGTACAGCGTAAAAAATCAGAATCTAGCTTTGCAATCTTTAACAAAGGATACAATCTTCAAAGAAACGGCGGATTTCAGCCAAGCGATGGGGAGGAAGCTCTTTAATGTCAGTATAGTCACGATATTCAGGATCATCAGCACAGACAGCAATTATCTTGTCATCTTTCTCTCCCTGTTCACCCACAAACAAATCAACTATTTGAGCTACATTGTATTATGGAAGGCAATATAAATGTATGCATGTGTATATACCTGATCAATCATGGGCATCAGCCCTATTGCTTTAGCCCTGAGAAAGCAGCCTGGAAGAACTGGTTCCTGAATATGTTTGTCGAGATAGTTAAGTGACAAGAAAAACTGTTCCCAGAAAGCATTGTCTTTGAAAGCCTAAAATATTCTGAACATCATATAGCCAAAGACACAAAAGCTAAGCTCAATTCCTGTGAAATTCAAATTGAAAATGACAGTTTCCAATTTACTAGGACCATTCAAATGCTGACGAGTATCTAAGTAGTTAGCTGGTACATCACAAAAGATTACAAACTGGGCATCAAAACCCAAAGATTAATTACTGAAAAATGCTCATGCCTTCATATTTCATGTCACTACTAACCCGAACAAAACTTTAAGATTCCTTTATAAATTAAAGACCTTAATATTTACATTATTGATCTAAGGAAAAGATCCAAGTTCAGATATATATGTTGCTTATTTCTGTGACAATGACTGCTACTTAATTGGCTATAGGTGCACACTATTTTTTGTGAAGGCTCAAATGTAGATTCCTTGGCCTTGCAAGCAGGAAGACTCTGTCCACAACTTGGGTCCTGACATCCGCCTAGTCCCAAATAATTATTTTATATTCACATATAAACAGATGAGGAAGAAATGCCCAAAGCACTAGCATATGTCACCATGTACATTTTAACTTGCATGCTGTAAGTGTCATGGTGCGGTCTGAGTAAAAAGCAGATTGCACAAATGGGTAACACCTATAGCTTTTCAGATCTTTATAAGAATATACATCTATTTTAGTTAATTTCTCCAAAACAAGAACAATCATGGAGTTCAATTTCATAGAAGAAGATTTTATTGAAAGCTATTCCCCATCTATATGGATCAGAGAACTAATTTTAGAATCTATAAGTGCTCAAAGTATTTGGGGGGAAAATATTGTACCTGCATAATGACCAATACATCCATTGGGTCACTGTCCTCACAGAGAGTACGAGGGATGAAGCCATAATTATGGGGGTACACAACAGATGAGTAGAGAACACGATCGACCTGCATGTGCAATCATAATTTAGTATTGCATAACTAACCAACACAAATTTCTGTAGAAGTTAAAAGCCTAATACCTTGATTAGACCTGTGTTCTTGTCAAGTTCATATTTCACCTTGCTTCCCTTACTTATTTCAACCACCTGCAGAGATTAATTAAGCTAGTTCGTTTGAGAAGATTAAATTGAGCAGTCTGGAAGAAAAAGCCAAGCAGGGCTATAAGCCTGTGCAGGAGGAAACCTCATATGACAGCATAAAAACAACCGACCCATATATTGCTCATTTCACGTGTTAATAACAAACTTTTTTTCCTGCTATGCAATCATAATCTCTTTTCATGCTATGCAATCATATCTAGCATTATAAACACAGATGAGCTTTATTAAGGTGAATCCTTATTGATGTAATTTCAATCCCATCAATTAACACTTAATGGTTGAAAGGATTTCAACAGAAAATCAATTGTCTTAGTTTGGCAAGATGCCAAAAGAGTATTATACATATAATTAACAAAAGGGCAGAAAAACAAATTGAACATTCAGCCATACATGATCACAAGAACATAAATATGCAAAATTGGATTGAAATACAGGCAGAGAAGTTACAAGCATCAATGAGGGATGAGATGTCAAGGAATCAGCCACTAATGGCAAAATTCAACTAGATGACCTGAAGGCAGAAATGGAAGTATAGCATCACAGAAAACAAAAGAGCTGATTGACAAGAAGTTGACTAGAAAATGAAAAGAAGAGTTGATAAATAGTCATGCAGTTGACAACTGCTGTGAAGACAAATACTTTTCTTGGTTGGAAAAATTGCAAATCAGGAACTGAAAACAGAAAATTGGATGAACATTATCAAATGAGTTCTCTGAGTGGAGTTCCATGCAATGTCTTGTGATGACAGTTCATTGCAATGTTCTAAGATGAATCACTTGCTATAGTAAGAATAGTTACTCAGGCTACAACTAAATGATTGATAAAATTTTACTTCAGCATTGAATTTAACATCTGAATTCAGTGCAAATTTTAACTAGTCAAGCAAATGAAAAGGCTATACAAACTAAAATATCCTTACACAGTTGAAAATTATTGGTGCTCCAGGTCCTGCATAGGAGAATGAGAAAAACAAAGGATTAAATGCAAATGATCTAGTTGATGTTTTAAAGATGAAAGTAGATATTAAATATACATACCTATCTCAAGATCATGCCAAGGATGAGCAGCAACAGCTTTCCTGGACAGGGAAGAGAGTATCCTTTCATTAAGAGGCGGATGTGACGACTTCTTAGTGCCAGGGGCTTCTTTTGGTGGCTCAATAGGTGGAGCCATAACTGCAGGCAACATATCAGGTAAGGTTAATCTATAGTGGAAAATAAAAGATTTAAGAAAGTAATTACAAGGTCTGCAACTTGATTAAATAAATTAATGGATGTATCAACCCATGGATCGAAGAGAAATAGATCTTCTGCATGTTTTTGTTTTACTTATAAAACATCAAGTCCGTACATCGTATCTGAGATCATACAGAAAATAATTTTATGTGTACAGCGTATACATCATATACCAAAACCTGATGGCTTAACGTAAACATTCAAGTTCATTATAAACCAATAACAGCATCAATAGTTCCATTAAAATCAAACAAAACTGCACCTATATTTATAAAACTTAACACAAAGCGCCGAAATCGGAAAAGATCAGCAAATCTATCATGTGAAAGAGGTTCTATATCAAAAGATCCATAACATACATGCATCAAAATCAAGTAAAAATGTTCGTGTTCATAAAAAACACTCAATGCATACATAGAACTAAAACAAAACAACAAAGCCTAAAATACAGATAAAATCACAAAAATCTCCCGGATCTCAAACAAAAAATAAATGAAAAATGAAGCGTAGAACGCACCTGAAACTAGTGAAGGAGGCAAAACGGAGCTCACAAAACGCCGGTGAGAAAACGAAAAAGCTCAGATCTCGAAGAGAACAACAGAGCGTAGAAATGAAGGCGGGTGATGATATTTATAGAGAATGAAATGAAAAGTTTTAGAGAGAGAAAAACCCTAGAGAGAAGAAGGAGTTGAGTAAAGGAAAGCTGTCGTTGCGTCTGAGCTACCGCTGGTGGTACGTTACGCGTTCCCGCTCTGTTTCCTACTTAAAGACGAGCATACTCAAAGCAAAGGAAAAGGGGACACGTCTGTCTTTCATTTCTACTTTTCCGGAATAAATTTGGCATATGGAATAAGAAGATCCTCCGTGCTGGCATATAACGTGGCGGGTCCCAAACACATGGCAGGTGATGGTTGGTTTTAGCCCCATTACTCCACCCGAATTCTTGGGCAGTCGCCAGTCTGGATGGAGCTCCGAAGTCGTAAGTGGTCGATTGTCCAGACTCCAGAATGGGCTTTTTCTGAAAATATTGGGTCAAGGGCCTGACTCTGACTTTTCATTGCAGATGTTGATTTGACTGTGACTCCCGTTGTGACTCTTCAGCAGCTATTTGATTGTTATAGGCTTCCAGTTCCAGTTCCCACCCCCCTCTAGCCTTAGAAATACCCAGCAATACAAATGCTTTTGTCAATGGGCAATACAAATAGAAACTATATTTAATATTTTTTAAAATGAATTATTTATTAATTTAAATTTACTAAATTTATCAATAACAATAAAAATACTATACACACACGCGATTAATTAATTATTAATTTATTATAATTTAAATAAATTCTTTTTAATCAAATTATAATTATACATTTTCACATATTAATTATCTTGAGGTTTGTGATATAGTTCATAGTTATTCATTTAATTTAAACGATTTAAAATTAATGGTTATAATTAAAAAATAACTTTTTAATAAATATTTATTTTGAATTGTTGACAACCACACGAGTGAATCCATACCGGAAGTTTTTAACGGCTCTATGCGATGTCTGATGATGTTTAAGCTGAGAATATTTTCCTTTGCATTTAATATATTCCAGCCTGCTAATTATTAATCCATGATGCCTCTTGCCACAGTTGCATTCTGATTTTCTCTATCTCTTGCTTCACATATTTTTGTTTTTTTTCCCCCAATATATGTTCAGTAATAATAATAGAAAAATCTTTAATTTTATTTAGTTTTTTTTTTCTCTTAACATATCAAGCCATACCAATCTTTTGTGAAATAAAAAATCTCCTTTAACTAATAGTATAACTAATTTATTTAACTTTTTAAATTTTATATTAATTGATAAAATATTTTTTTTAATTGTAATATATTGATTTATAAAAATAAATTATTTTACACTCATAAAACGGTAGTCAGTAACACAGCCAACACCCATTTTTATATATGACGACTATACTTCTAATTAGATAATTATAAAAATTAATTATAATTATTTTTTTTTAAAAAAAGTTGACCCCACATTGTTCTTTTTTTTTTTAGAGAGAGAAAGTGGTCCCACGTCATTCTAACATTACAATATCTATTTTTTTGTTGTGTCGATAATATTTTTAAATTGATTTTCTGTATTTTTTTAAATTTGATTTGTTAATTTATATATATATTATATTTATTTATAATATATTTTAAAATATAAAAAATTATTTATTATAAGGACTCAAAGACGGATACAAGAAATTAAAATAAAAATAATTTCAATTTGGATTATTGAAATTTAAAATAATCTTATTTATTATTCTACATTTATGAATTAAAAGAAAAATAAGGTTCACAAATTTTGGATTATTGAAATTCCAATCATAATTTATTGACTCCTTCCCAGACAAACTTAAGTACCCCCCCTCTCTCATTGATTTATTATAAAAATAATAATAAAGAAGCAAAATACAGATTTCATCAACCGACCGCTGCTGACGTCCCACGGACGCTTCCCTTCCCTCCTCTTTTTTACCTCATTCCTCATTTATTAGATCCCTCTTTTCTCTCTTTCCTGCGATCTGGTAATTTACCTGCCTTTTCTCTCTCTAAAATTCTCCTTTATAATCATTTTTCGAATTTCAAATTCCTGATGCTGTCTCATTGTTTCGTTGTCTGCTTGTAAGTAAGTAAGCGCCATCTTTTGCTGTTAGGGTTTGCTTTGTGGGAAGAAGATTGCAAAAGAAAAGCAAATCAGATGGCTGCTCCGCCCGCCAGAGCTCGAGCCGATTATGATTTTCTCATCAAACTGCTGTTGATCGGCGACAGCGGTGTGTGTTTTTCACTCAATTCTATCTATTTTTACAGTTTTTTTGTTTTGTTTTGTTTAATTAAAGTATTTTTCTGCTTTTATATACGAAATATGTGGATCAGCTTATGTATTTTGGTATGGAATCAGCTGCATTGTGATGCGTAATGGTTATGTTGTTATGGCGCCGTTTATGGTTTTGATTTTTCTTTGAGTGGAATATTTATGATCTTTTTGTTTGTTCACTTGATGGGGGTTTTCCGTGGTGGAGAATGGAATTTTTATTTTAACGATTTACTGGCTCCCCTTATGAATGTATGCTACAGCTGTTAAAACCTCATTCGGCTAGGTAATATGATGGGAAACGTGAAATACTCCATGGCATGGTGTCGTGTGTCTGTGGGATATAAAATGAGTTTTGTAAAATATGGTTAAATTTTGAACTTTGAATAACTAAATATTGGGCATTAGATGAGAGTTTAGTTTTCTGAATAAGTTGAATAACTGAACTTTCAGTTGGCTTTCTAATCCACAAGAGGTTTGAGGATAATGAGTCAGAGGAACGTAAGCTATCTGTGATTTAGTATATGTAATGTAGTATGAGTTAACAATGCACAATGTTGTCTAGAATTGGTGCCCAGGCCGTGCATCATATTACGATTTTATGATCTAGTCAATTTTTAACTAAGGAATGGACGAAACCTGTATAATATTGGATAATCCAAGCATCTATGCTGTCAATGTCACTCTTTGTTGGCTGATCCTCTCATAACTGTAGAGACTATATCATTTTCACAAAAGGCAGCTGATAGTGTTTCACAGAAAAATGTTGGAACTGTGTGAATTTCTCTTTGGTTGGATGAACAATTCTTTTGTGTGGAACTATACAAAACTTCTATTTCAGTTATACTCTGAATTTTGATTGGTTTCTTTGTTTGGAACATTCCTTTGACATGATTGGGCTGAATATCATTGTTTTGTTGTTTTTTTTCTTCAGGTGTGGGTAAGAGTTGCCTTCTTTTACGATTTTCTGATGGTTCTTTCACCACCAGTTTCATTACCACCATTGGGTCGGTTATGTTAAATTATAGATACCTCAATCCTCTTAGCATTTCATCCTTATTGTGCCTACCTTATCTGATCTTGTTTTTCCTTTCAGGATTGATTTTAAGATAAGGACTATAGAGCTTGATGGGAAAAGAATCAAGCTGCAGATTTGGGATAC
>NC_026149.1:686669-690326 GCF_000512975.1 Sesamum indicum | reverse complement strand
ACACCATCACAACTGGTATGTGTTTGACTGATGCTTGAATCTGCTGCAGTAGTTCATTTTGACTGCAGTTTGTTTTTTCTGCAAAGTGTCACTATCAGGATGTGTTTTCAAATGTTATGTAGTAATTTTAGAACTGTGACGTGCCATTTGCCATATGAGAAGGAAGTAGACTCAGAGGAGTTTGTTTGCAATGAGCTACAGGTGCTTTGAATTACTATAAAGAAAATTGCTTCATATTTTGATTCTTAGAAGTCCTTAAGGCCTATTTGGTAGGATGAGTATTTACAGAAGGCAGTTCTAAGAAGCAGTGCTCGTTTTGTTTGGTAAATTGGAACCAGTCAATTCTTTATAACAGTCTGATAGACCAAAAAGCACATGTGTCATTTTCATTTGTGAGACAGCTATCCAAATTTCCTTTAATAGTATCTCATTTTGTTTTGGTGTTTTCTCGTCTTCTCATACATGATTTAATAGAGATGAGTTCATTTAGGATGCTTTTAGTACATTACATTGGTTTATCTTCTCTATCTGTGTCTAGCCTTCTAGATTTGCCCAAAGCACTGTTGTTCTATCTTGAACTTTCTGTGCTTTTTGCCGAAGTAACTATTTTTTTGCAGCCTACTACCGTGGTGCAATGGGCATATTGCTGGTCTACGATGTTACTGACGAGTCATCTTTCAACAGTAATTATTCTTCATTCTTAATTTTCTAATTTTGTGCTTAAATGATTTGCATTGTTTGCATTTTTGGATTCGTTTTCTCTTTTACATTTAGTAATGTCTTACATATGTATCAATAACTTTCTGATTGTACAATTGTCTCTTATGTTACAGTTTGTTATTTAATTGTCAAAATTGACGACATCATTTTGTAGACATTAGGAATTGGATCAGAAACATCGAACAACATGCCTCTGACAATGTGAACAAGATATTGGTGGGCAACAAGGCTGATATGGATGAAAGTAAAAGGGTCTGCTATCTCTTCCTCTCTGTTTCTATATCTGTTAATCTCTCCAAGTATGCTTGCCTGTGCATCTCCGCTGTGATGTAACTCCACTGGGGTACATCTACACCTTGATAAACTTGTATTTGAACATGCATGTTTTCATGGAAATAAGTCCGTTGCCATGTGACATTCTGAAATTTCTAAGTATTGGAATGTCAAATGAATAGTGATGGAAAGCCATCTGCATTCACTACCAGTATGATATCTGGACTGGCATGTTATTCACAGTGTCCTTTATCCTGTAGTTTAGCTTGTATTTGCACAATTTTGAGTCAAAACTCTCAAACCTCTGTAGGCTGTTCCGACCTCTAAGGGTCAAGCTCTTGCTGATGAATATGGGATCAAATTCTTCGAGACAGTAAGTAGCACTATTACGTTTTGGGTTTTATACCGAATGATTCAGTCTAAATGACATAATGCTCAACAGAGTGCTAAAACAAACATGAATGTGGAGGAGGTTTTCTTCTCAATAGCCAGGGACATAAAGCAAAGACTCGCTGAAACTGATTCAAGGGCCGAGGTATCAAGTGTTGCTTTATACCTGTGTGTTTATCAATTTCTCTGTAGGTGTGCTATTTCGAGACTGACCTATTGTTTATGCTCGAATATGATAGCCGCAAACCATAAAGATTACCCCAGCGGACCAGGCAGCAGGGGCTGGCCAGACTGCTCCAAAATCATCTTGCTGTGGCTAATAATCAAACCCATCCTGAATTGAAGATAGGACTGCGTGATGCATCCTTGAGTTGACCATTTTGATAGAGGAACTAGCCTTCTTATAACCATATCAGTGTTGCATGTATTGTTATCCCCCTAATTATTTTTAGAATTGTGTTCTCTTGACAAATCTTTATTGGATGAATTAATTAATATATAAATATTTCTTATGTACTGACTGGAGCAGTTCTCAGAAATTACTTTCTTTTCTTTACAATTTGAGTATAAAGATGAAGCTCTGTTTATGGTTGTCTAAATGGATTGTTCTAATTCCCTCCAAAGTGGCAAAAGTGATTTTATTTTCATGCATGGTCTGTGGTTATGTTCCTGCTTTCAATTTCCTAACATCTGCAAAAACCAGGCTAAGCCTTTGCACTTGGCTGCATTTGCTTGAAGATCTTTAGAAATCTTCCCACATGAATATTATTGTAGGGGACAATTACGTTCACATTCCTTGAAGAGTTGTCAAGTTATGCAAATTCTTCTCGTACTTCAGATTTATTATACTATCACCTCTTGTCCTTATACTTTGTCCAGTATTGGCCACTGCTTTCAACATCTTTTGGTCTGTAATTGATATTTGCTTCCAATATTTCGTCATAATTATAAATATCTTTTTATTACTTGAAAAATTATAAATATCTTTTGAAATCATAAATACCATAATAAATATCCTCTATAATGGGTTGTCACAAGAAGGTATTTATTAGGATATTTGTAATGTTAATGAGACATTTGTAATTTTTCAAACAACCATGAGGTATTTATAATTATGAGAAATCTTAAGAGCCCGTTGTAATAGATTTTTAAATTTTTGATTGACAATTTGATGTATCTCTTGGGACGCATATACTATTCTGTATATTTTATTATATTTTTAAATATTTAAAATTTCAATTAAGTTATCTAGTAATGCAATATATATATATATATAATTAAATTTGCTGTGTGTATATTTGTGTCTATTTTGTTGTTGCCCGTATGTTGCTTGTATGTGAGAGCGTATATATACATTTCAGAGGAGAGAAAAAATTGAGAAAAAAATTTGTTGAGTTGTGAATGATTTAATATATTTTTCTTTTTAATTGGGAATGAATTTTTTTTTTTTTGGTATTTTTTGAGTTGTTATGTAATTGATAAAAATGTATTTTGCTCTTTCCAGCTATTATTTTGACTTGCAGCAAGTATTATGTAATATTTCAAAATATTAAAACAATATACATAATTTGATTATTTTTCTAAAAAAGCTGAAACATACTTATCCTAACCTGTAAAGTACCTAAATTCTTTTTTGAGATATCAACCATAATTTATATTAATATTTCAATAAATTGAGTATATGGGTGAAAAAGGAAAACTTAAGTTTGAATCAAATCCCTCACTCTTTTTTAAAGCTGAGGACAACTCAGCTAAATGGTCGATAGATTAAATCACATTATAAAAACCCCAAAATGTACCGCAGTAATTCTTCCAAAGTTCCAACTTTGTGGAAAAGGCCTCTGACATTTATCCAAATGATTATTAAAACTTCCCTTTACAAACTTTTTATATTTTTTTTCAGTTTTCACCCCAACTTTCATGGAAGATTAATTTGGTCCAATGTGACAGTGGGAAGGAAGTCCCTTTTCACTTTCTGAAATCAGCCAATAGGACAGTGTAGCTGGTAGCCTCTATGGTAGTAAATACAAGTTAGGTGCATTGTTATTAGTGAGAAATTTGTTGAGAGAGGGAGGGTAAAAAGAGAAACACAAAGCATGCAAAAGAAGCCAAAGCCAGATGGCTGCTTTAACCCACCACTTGTCACCTCTAATCCCACATACATATGCTGAATTGTAACTGATCTCTGCTTTTTAAACACACACACAAACACACACTTGACAAATCAAAGAACAAATGCAGTGACTGCGAAGAAAAATATTCCAGAAACAGGAA
>NC_026149.1:682650-686659 GCF_000512975.1 Sesamum indicum | reverse complement strand
TTTCTTGTATACTTAAAGAACAAGTTCTTGAGCTTTATTATTTTAAAGCATCTGTATTAGCTTCTGATTCCCATTAATTAGTGGTGTTATAAATGTTCTTTTTTTTAGGGGAAAAATATAAAAAAGAAAAGAAGAAAAAGAATGTGGTGTATTGGGAGGTGATGTTGTTTGAACAGGAAATTGGAGGTTATATATAGTTAATAATGAACATTTTGTATAATTTAAGTTAAAGGTGACAGAATGCTGCTGGCGTTTCAGGGAGTCATTTGTGTATTTTCCCTTTGTTTTGAAGGGTTTTGGATGTAGGGTTTTTGTTTTGAAGTAATCTAGAGTTATAGCATGGTTTTTCTTATTGATTATAAAAATTTCTTGCTATATTTTTCTTCTTTTTTCTCAGTTTTTTAGTTATTATTTTTGTTGATCCTGCTAATGCAAATAATGGGTTCAAAATAGGTGTCCATTTGGGAACAAGAAATGAGGATTCAAGCAGCAAGAGAGCGATTTTGGCATCTATTTGGGAAGGCAAAGCCATTCTTGTGTGTAGTTTTTCTGCAGGCAGGGGTGGCCGGCATGGATATCATTTCTAAAGCTGCAATGAACCAGGGCATGAGCACCTATGTGCTCGTTGTCTACCGCCATGCCATAGCCACCATTTTCATATCCCCGTTTGCCTTTGCTTTTGACAAGTCGAATCTCGTTTCCTTCCTATTACTTTCATGCATATTTGTGTGTGTATTGGTTGCATGAGTGTCTGTGCTTGTGCAGTTTGGATAATTTATTTTAAATTGATGGACGTCTTCACTTCCACTTTACATAGACATCGTTGATATCGATTTTTGTATAACTAGTGTGTATTTGTTAAGTGGATCAGAAGATGAAATACGTACCAATTTGGAATAATACAGGGTTGGAACTGTTTTTGTGTGCTTTTGACATTCACTAAAGTCCAGTACTAGTGAATTTATCAATATTTTTGCCACAGGAAAATTAGGCCAAGGATGAATTTTTCTATATTTTGGAAGATTTTGCTTCTCAGCCTGTTGGAGTAAGTTCCATATATGTAACTAAATTCACGTCTATGAAAATTGTGTCAGATTATAGTAGTTAGTTTACTATGAACTTTGAGTTTTCCCAACTATTAACAGGCCAATTATAGACCAAAATTTCTACTTCTTGGGGATGAAACACACCACTGCAACGTTTACAGCTGCTATGGCAAACGTTCTTCCCGCCATCACGTTCCTCATGGCATGCTTCTTCAGGTGAAGAATTAAAGTTGTTTCTTTTTTCAGTTTGTCTCGACTCTTGACGTCCGCTGGGGTTACATCTTTGGACTAAGGAGCTATACATTTACTGCATGATGATATCTATATATATGAATTCGGAGACATAATAATTTGCTAAAAAATTGCTGAGTACACTGTCTTAGGCTCGAGAAGGTGAAGTTAAAGAGCACTCACAGCCAAGCCAAGATAGTCGGAACATTGGCTACGGTTGCTGGAGCGATGATCATGACCCTAGTACGAGGCCCGGATATTCCTCTGCCGTGGACAAAAGAAGGAAGCAAGCATGGAAATCACCAAGGTGAAATAGATCTTCAGCATTCAATTAAGGGTGCTGTCATGATCATCATCGGATGCTTCAGCTGGGCTTGCTTCATGATCTTGCAGGTAGAAAAAGATTATCAAGGTTTCTATACACAAGATAGGATAATTGGTTCATAACGAAAACTGTAACCATTTTTTGTGTGCATGACTAGGTAATCACGTTACAAACGTATCCTGCTGAGCTCTCTCTGACTGCTTGGATATGCCTGATGGGAACGGTGGAAGGAGCGATAGTCGCGTTAATAATGGAGAAGGGAAATGCAACAGCATGGTCCCTGAAATGGGATATTAGGTTCTTTGCAGCTGCTTACAGTGTAAGACAATTACATGCAAAAGAATAACTTAGTTTCTGAATATTTACGTCAGACAACACTGTATTAGCTCGAATCTTTTATTTTAAATTTAGAGTTAAGTCTTATATTGCACTTTATATATACACGTCAGGTTTATAAAACCCTCCTTTATACATTTATAGTTTTATACATAGGCTTGTATATGTAAAGTGGGACACAATATAAAAAGCCAAATATCCAGATTGAGACTTTATAGCTCGACAATATCTGATTTGAACTAAGATAACGTTAAATTAGTTTCAACACGTGTAAGTGTCGAGCACGAAAACTAAATTATCCTCAATCGGAGCATCTACCTGCCGACAATTCTAGTTTGTCAACTTTCTTGCCTGCACAATACACATCATGAAGTTATTTGTCGATAACAAAACGACAATGGCAAGAAAGGATCATCTATAGTAACTCAGTTAGTATATTACATTTGCATCAAGTTTCTTTTTTGCAGGGCATAAATTGGTTTGTCTATAAACATACTAATCCAAGTATCTTATCATTGATCTTGCAGGGGATATTCTGTTCAGGGATTGCCTATTATGTCCAAGGAGTAGTAATGAAAGAAAGAGGCCCCGTTTTTGTGACTGCATTTAGCCCACTAAGCATGATCCTTGTTGCTATTCTGAGTTCCTTCATTTTGGCTGAGAAGTTGTACCTAGGAAGGTAACTACTCAAATCAAATCCTCATTGTGCTTTTCTACACATAGCTCTATATATATATATCAACACGAAATTACAACTACCCTACATTTATGAAGGGTGATCGGAGCTATGGTCATAATTGTGGGCTTATACTTCGTCGTATGGGGTAAAAGGAAAGACTACAAGCCCCCTTCAGCTGGAGAACAAGAACCACCAGTTAATCAAAGCGGAAACATCGATGATCAAAGCAACGCACGGTCGGATTTGGAGATTGTTGCCGCTAATGCCTCTGGCTGGGGGGCAGTTAACGGACGGGTGTAATAAATTTGTCCCGATCACCTTATGTAAACCAAAAACCCAGTGAGACCTCTTAATAAGAGAAAAGTATCTTGTGGTGAAATGCTATATCAAGAGTCTATTTTGCCTTCACAAGCTCTCTTTACTACTGTGGAAATTATGGTCTGCATGGGGATAACTAGATGATGGGCCGAGCCCAGCTTCATTACTAGCTATTCTTGGATGGCATACTGGATCTGGGCCCGGTTTCTGTTGGACTCTCAACCCATGCCAAGAAATTGAGTGCAGTTGCACGTTGGTTGCATACAATAGAGGTTGTTAACATTTTTTTATCCATTTTGCACATTTGATCTTATAAGCTGGCAAATTGTAATATTTGAGAGCAAAAATGCTATAACATCTTATACTATATGACTAAATGTGGTATAATTTTTTATTTTATAAAATTAAAAAAGCTATAATTTTTTATTTAATGAGACCAAATATAGTAAGTTGGTAGTTAAGCTCGTAGATTATGGCACCAAAATGCAAAGTGGAATCAAAAGTAAAATTGTGGCAAGAGATTGAGTGGTGCATACTGTTGATTTCTTGATATTTATGAGGTGATAGAGAAGCACCGCCAGGATAGCATAAAGGCCACCCGGCAACTACGACAGCTATTAGTCAATTTTCTGTTTATGGACATATGTGGGTGGCAGTGCCCTATTCTTGACTCTTCACAAACAAAGGCGGTGTTAGGTTTGGATGGAACAAAAATCACACACATAAATATTAAATATATATACACATATAGATACAGAGGGAGAGGAGATAGATAGGGGGATGGTTTTTAGCTTTTAGGTAAGTGGTTGAAAAAAGGGCGAGGTGGGGGTGGGGGTGGGGGTGTGGGGATGATAGACTGGTGCCCGGTGGTGGGTGGTGGGTGGTGGTAGTGGGGTTAACTGCGCATACACCGAAGCGCATGCTAAGATCATTCACCCCTCACCTCATCCTAGTCATGATCACCATCATCCATCCACCCACCCAACCGCTGCCCAATCTCTTTTACTACTGCTGCTGCTACAAACTAATTCAATTCAATGCCTCTCTCTATTACCTCTCTAACTCATCATTCCA
>NC_026149.1:674319-682606 GCF_000512975.1 Sesamum indicum | reverse complement strand
ATTCATTGCTCTTCCAACTCGTTTTCTGGTCGGTTACATATTCTTGGCTAACGTGCGCCACCTCGACGGAAAGCTTACAGCAACCGGAGTCCTCTTCTGTTCTTCTAATGCAACAGCCTGATCTCGTCCTCTGAGAGAAAAGATTGTATCTTTTTGACCAAGATTGCGACTTTTTCAGTAACATCACCTCCACCACCGATCCTCTGACCTCGGGCGCGATCAATCTTGAATCTCTTGTCGCCCCAGGTTAAATTGTGCAGCTCCCTTAATCGTTACCACATGTCATCCGCCACAACCGCCGTATCCGCCGCCGACGCAGTAACGGTGGCCGACACGGTTGAAAAGGCCCCACGGAGATTTCCGCCGCCGTGTTGGACCCAGGAAGAGACCTTAGCTCTGATCGAGGCCTACCGCGAGCGGTGGTATGCCCTCCGCCGGGGCTACCTCCGCACGGCGGACTGGGACGCGGTAGCTGCCGCCGTAACTAGTCGCTGTCCCGGAGCACCCCCTGCGAAGACCTCCGCGCAGTGCCGCCACAAGATGGAGAAGCTCCGCCAGCGCTACCGGGCCGAGAAGCAGCGTTCTCTCTCCTTCCCTTATCCCGCCGGACGCTACTTCTCATCATGGTTTTTCTTCGAGAATATGGAAGCCATGGAGAACGGAACCGCCCCTCCGACGTCGGCCCAGAAGTCCGAGAATTCAGATGATGGATCTCGCTTGAAATCATTTCTGGATCAGAACATATTAAAATTGAAGCTCAAGGCAACGAATAACGACGGCTCGGGAGCGGATTTAGGCTTCGATAATGGTGTCAAAGGAAAGAGATTCAATTCTGGGACTAAGATGCCGAGCCAGTACTCCCCTTTCTTGGATATGGAAGTTGTTGAAAAAGAAGAAGATGTTATGCCTGAAGATGAGGGTCTTGTAAATTACGGAAGGAGAAAGGCGATGAATGCAACTCCACAGCCTCCCCCGAAATCTAAATCTAAAAGACCAAACAAAATGTTCAACAACTTGGATGTAAGCGGGGCATTTCATCAAACAAGAGGCGGGCTTCATCAAGAAATGCTTCCCCCAGGATTAAGGATGAAGAAACTTGGAAAGTTGGATCAAAACATGGAGTCTGACAACAATAGGATCAACAACACAACCGAAGAATTCTGGGTAAAAGTCTCCAACAATAACAACAACAATAATCAAAACTCGGGGCCTCCAAGTTTCAGAACCAAGTACTGGGCAAGCATAGAACCAAGCGCGAATTCAAGAAAGAGAGAAAGGGACGCATTAGAGGAGATAGTGGCGTCGATCAAAGTGCTGGGCGAAGGGTTCGTGAAAATGGAGAAAGCGAAGATGGAAATGGCCCGAGAAATGGAGGCGATGCGAATGGAAATGGAGATGAAGCGGAACGAAATGCTGCTTGAATCACAAAAGCAGATCGTAGACGCATTTCTAAAGGGATTGTTTGAGCTGAAGAAGAGCAAGAAAGTAAAAACAACAACAGATTCGGCAACAGAAGACCCTTAATTACTTGGGGAAATTGATATTTTCTTGATATCTGCTCTACTGCAATTTTTTTTTTTTCTCGGGATATGTTTATATATTTAATTTATGCTTACAATTATTAGTTGGTATAACAGTAGTATTGAGTAGTAAGATGCTCTTTGAAGTTGCTCCGGATTTTATTTGAAAGGTGATGGTAGGGGAGCTGAGAAGATGGAGTGAAATTAGGGCAGAGCGTTGCGCAGCTCTTTGAATGTGAAAATTTAGAGCCGCTGTGCTAATTGTAATAAAGTAAACAGGCAGAAGAATTCGATAAAAACCATTTTCTCATGATCTGGTGATCATGATAAACTCTCCTCACACTTCTCTGTACTGTTCATTTGTCGCTTCAAATTTCCAATATGACATCCAACTGGGCTTCAATTCCTTGGTTAATGACAAGAAAACAAAGAAAATATACATTTTCTTCCCCTCTCTTCTCTTGGGCAAATAAATAAATAAAAGCCTAAGAATTTAAATGCCTAATATAGTTGGGAATGAGAAGAGTGAAAAGACAGGCCTGTGGTCTGAAAATCTTGATTCACCTCTAAAATAGCACATCTGTTTGAGCCCTTGGCCTCTCCAAAGAATCCTGTCACACCTATCAACAACAAACCTTGTCATTCTTGCTCAACAAAGTAGACACATAATTAGCCTATGCTGTTAATCCTATTCAGGCTAATCAGTCCAAGTAAACGGGCCCTAAGTGTACTGACCAAGCAGGAGTCCGACGCTTGTCTTTGGGAGTTGAGGCTTGGACGACGTAGTAGTCTGAATTGGTGATGTACTTGTATGTTGGAGCAAAATATATCTCCCCTTCTTCCCACCCTTCCAACACTCCCCCATCCTTTTGTTCTATCCTCAACTGCCATTACCATAATATGTTTATCAATCCAAGTTGTTGTGCTGTTTTCTCCATCAATTAGTTGAAGAGACAAAATCATATATACAGCCTTGTACCTGATCTTTCTCAAGAAGTGCTTGCCAATCACGCCTTTCTACTAAGTCAAACGTATCGCAGGAAATAGGCGCTAGTCGGTAATTCAAGTCTCCAAGCCAAATTATGTTGCTGTATTGAGATCAAGCACGGAGGGTATGTTATATTGAGCATGTTGAAGTTGAGAAGCATTGAAATATTTGGCTGTGACTCGACAACTTACTCATGATCCAAAATGGTGTAAGGTGGGATTGGTTTCCCTGAGATTCTACACGAATGGGAGAATCTCGTTCGCTTAAGGATTTCCATGACGTCTGAATTTCTTCTAATTGCATTGCCCTCTTTTTCTCCGGATGTCAGGTGACTGCAGACGAAGCAGAATGTCGATTTGTGTAATTTCATGCTGATGGATATTGATCCCTGTTGTTTGACAAAGGAATACATAATGAGAAGTAGTAAGTATATGTTATAAGAAAATGATTAACAATAAATAGTTCGAAGTCAGTAGAAATACCTTGTTTCCGAGGTATCCCATGATGCCTCTTCCGACGCATGAAACCTTCAAACTGCTGATATGCTGATTCAAGTCCTCACGAACCCACACGCACAAGAACAGCCCTACCATCTGCTTACAGGCAGCCAAACAGTACTTATGTTGCACTGTACTAGGACGGTTTCCCCTGTCCTTAGCAGGACTAGGTGAACCTTCTTCTCTGGAACACGAGTAGGACCTCTCTTGGAAATCCATGTGTTCAAGAAGCTCATCATCTAATGAAATTGAACCTGAAAAGCTCCCACTTCGTTCAATATTTGGTTGTTGTTGATCATTTGGCCATAGGGATTGTTTGGAGACAGAATAAAAGTTTGAGTCATCATTTAGAGCTCTGCGGATCAAGGAAAGCCACTTCTCAGCCGGGCCACAGTCCTCAGGGCCGAGCACGTTGCCAGCATTTAAAGGTACAATCTCCTGAAACCTGATTTGCAAGCCAATCAAACTAATCAGTTCATGCATAGAAGTATGGCTTATATAGCTCCAATAAGCTTATAAGAAAATTCATTCTTGTACCTCTTAATTTCATTGTAAATTTGATTGAAAACGTGCATAAGACTTTGATTTTTGTATGAAAATGGATCGGCGGGAGAACATACCCAAGCACATAAATCTCGGCTGGTTCTTTAGTCTTTAAACAGTCATTTAGGTCCAGACCGTCGTGTGGGTACTTGCCTCCGACGTTCCATGTTCCAACAAACATCCTACAAAGGAAAACAACTAATCGATATCAATACTCTATTTTTGGATATCATTTGACCCTTTTCTAACATCTAAACGAGAAAACGTAAAAAGATAATTACTAGCTACCTGAGGTTGAGGCTGCCGGAGACCAGAGGTGCACGCTGGTCAGATCCTGGCCGTCTTTCATCCATGAACCACTCTTCTGATAGCAGAACCAGATCCAGACTTAATTAGAGATTAACAACAAAGTTAAGCAAGAACTCAAATCAATTAAAACTATTACCCTACTCATCCCAATTCCCTATTTACATAGCAATAATGCTCTACTCATGATCGTGTCTAATTTATTTATAAAAGAAGAAGGAAAATGTCTGGCGGGACGGCAAGTACCTGATAGTTCTTCCGGAACAACGACGCGGTAGCCATCGTTTGAGCAACTCTTGCGTCTCCTTTGCGAGGAAGCTGAGTTCAAGCAGCAGTTCAGTTACTTACTTTAAATGATGAAATAAAAATAAAGAAGAACAGACAGAAAATTTGAAATCTACGTTTTGTATTATCATCCGACTCCGAGTAAAATTCATCGCTCCCACCACTCCTTATATTCAACCATTTCCTGACCACCACTTTCGGCCACGATGACTGCGCAATTGCCGCAAAATCTCGACATTAGAATTCTCAAAACAATCGGAAAATTAAAAATATCATATAGTTGAAGTTTGTTCTTTGTTTTTTACCTTAAGAATTTTTCCTTCTTCTCTCATTGATGATTTGTTTCGGGTTTGGTTCGGAGAAATCAGAACAAATGGGGCTCCTGGTTTTGAGCATCTAATAAGACGAGAAGAGTTGAAAGGTGTCAAGAACTGAATTATTTAAAGTTTTGTGGTATAAACAATTGATATGTGGAGTGTTCAACCTTGAATTAAAAAGAACCCATTTGCAGGGGAAGTGGAGACAACATCCAACAGGAAGAATTCAAATGAAAACTTCTATGGAGAATGCCACATGCAGTTATATGTACAGACACACACACAGACACGTAGACTTATAGACTTACATGAATGAAACAATCGTTTTTGCTTAGCCTCTGTCAGCTCTCGCTCATTCCTGTTCAAAAGGGTTCTCTGTTTCAGACAGATGGGCAAGATTTTGGCTCTGTTTAATTGGTTGGTTAAGTGTAGAGAAGAGTAGGCAGAAGGAGGAGGATTGCGGTGGAGATTTCCTCGGAGAAACAAAAAGCGGCGATTTATACACGCAGCAGAAAGGAGAGGACATTCAAGTACAAAGAGAGATGATTGAGGGTGTTATTTGTGGTCACTGTCATTAGGAAAAAGTGTTATTAGGAGTGACTTTTCAAGAACTACGTGTGTAGGCATAATTGGTGTCATGGATACAGTATTTCTCCCACTATGTATCTCTCCTTTTTTTCTCTTGTAGGTTAGTCGACAAAATTTCATGGCATTTATTGGGGAACAAATGGATTAGTATTTACTATTACAGGTACTATGTTCATTCAAATATGTTTGATTTTAATGCCAAAAATTGGAGAAAAAAAAGGCTTAACTTATTATAGCTATAATAGGTGTATAATTAAAAAAATAATTCATTATATAATTAATATTATATTTACTTTATAATTGATTTGTGATTCAACTAAATATGATTTTAAATAAAAAATTCATTTTTCTGGCAATTTATTTTTTGAGAAGATGGAGAAAGGTGTAGACGGGCCATATGCATTAACCAGTGTATAATTCAGGATTAATTACAATCTTTTGGTAGGAATTTATATAATTACTAATTTGGAAAAAGTTGAAATATCCGTAGAGATCATTAAAAATGAAAAAAGAAAGATGAAAATGGAATAGGATAGACACAGATGTCATGTGGATGGAATTGTTTTCTTTGAGGCAACACAGAATGATGGGGGTGGGGGATTAACCAGCCATCAACTACTGGGTCAACTAGCAAGATAAGACACTTGTCGCTGCAATTCCTGTCTTCAACATTATTTTTTTACCAGAAAGTGGTTAGGAGGAGGGGTGGAAATGAGCAAAGCAAATCAAGAATATCTCAAAATACTTTAAAATAAGCTAAGTATTATTCGATGGATCACGCTACCAGACGTGGCAAACTTGGAGTGTTTTCAAGTTTACACAAGGATGATAAATTCAACACCTTAACCAGTGAATTAGCACTCAGTTATCTTTAAATAACTAATTACTTGAGCCAGATACTAATGCACAAGTGTCATTTGTTGTCTCATTCATCCGAGCAAGGTTGTTTTTACCCCAAGAATTGAAACACAAGCACCATTTTCAATTTTCTACACATATAATAAAGAAGCAAACTGAGACTTGGTGCGATGGTATTTTGCCATCTTGGATCTGAATCTTACATCCTAGAATTGAAATAATCCTCATAGTATAGATGTGGCAACCTTTGAGAATTTTAAGGGTCATTGTATTCATCTGTCTGTAACAAACACATGGTAGTTCAGGACTAACTGTTTACTTATTCTGGAGCTAGATGGGCCTATTAGAAAATGGGATGAAGCAGTAGTTCAGCTACAAAGTTTTTTATTGATCTGTCCCAATAAAAACGAAACAACAAAACTACTGTCTAAATTGAAAGTACGATTCTGGAACTGCATGAGCCTAAACACGTATCGGACCCATGCAAGGCCGTCAATGAGTCCACCAGTGAAGCTAGCTTTGGACACTTCATAAGCTACTAGGTCCAGAGCTTTACTATTCTGCATAAAACGGTCCTTTGACCGTAAATGAACTACTTTAATTTAATCTTTTAGGTTGTTACTTGAAAACTTTACAATTTGTGAAGGAAAAATTTTAGTAGTGCTTTAGGTTGATGTGAATACAAAAAACAAGGGGATGATGATTCATTTATGAACTTCAGTCCCATTATTCTCATACTTGGCAGTGGTGGGAAAGTGAGCTCAAGTAGAAAAAAAGAATAGGAAGGAGGGAGAGCTTTCTGTAAAAGAAGACAGAGTAGAGAATAGATAACGGCAACACATTTTAATTGGAGGTCAACACTACCAGAATAACCGTCTCTTCTTGAACTCAAGAATCTAATTGTAATAAAAATTGGTTACTCATCTGAGTATACAAAATCTTAAAATGTGACCAGTCCATTCAAGAAAAATAGCACAAAAGATATCTGGAGGGCAGCCGATTAGATGATCCCAATTTTGTTTGCAACATCCAGAGCATCGTAATCAGGCGTCAATCTCACATAAGCCTTCTTGGTGCCATCAGGCCTGAGAAAAATGTGAACATGAGATTCAACAGTAGGCAGGAAAGGCAATGTCTATAGGAGCAGGTACTCCAAACAATCCCATAGCAAATGGAAATAGATATATGCAGCGGATGGAAGAAATATAGTTGCTTTTGTCCCCTTCACAAACGGATGCATGCAGCATTCGATATTTAGAAATTTATTTTTTATATTAAATAATAAATATAGTTGCAACTGGTTAGACCAGTTAATTAGTACTCAACTGAACTAAATCCGGCCCAATTAAACAAAGGGATTAAAAGTAGTCAAACCCAAGACCAATCAACCGAAAGTAAATTTTGAAACCAGGAGCAGAGAAGACACAAGGAAAAATATAGATGCGCATTTAATGGCCTCCTCCAAACTACAGCAATTGGAACCATGATTCCGCATTGAGGGTTATTCATCAAAGTCTTGCTATAAAGAAAATTGCTCCTAGAAACAGTTATTCCAGAAATTATATTATGATTCTATCAGTTCAGTAATCAAGGTATCAACATTTCAGATCCATTTCAACACACAAAATAGTGGGAAAACTCAGAGATAACTACCAAGCAGTCAAACAAGTGTTTTTATATACTAGGCAGCCAGCCAGAAAGTAAAATTTCCATACCTGATAAGAGTGTTAACCTTCTTGGTCTGAATGTCGTACATTTTCTTGACAGCATCCTTGATCTTCTTCTTATCAGCACGGATGTCAACAATGAAGACTAGGGTGTTGTTGTCTTCAATTTTCTTCATCGCCGATTCTGTGGTCAGAGGATACTTGAGAATCTGGTAATGGTCAAGCTTGTTGCGAGGAGGTGCACTAATCCGAGGGTACTTGGGATTTCTATCCTTCTTCAATGTCCTTGGTCGATGAAAAGTAACTTTAGTGCGGATCTTCTTAGACTTCTTCTTAAAGGTTGTTCCACCTGATTTTACAGCCTTAGCAGTCTTCAAGGCCTGCGCCTTTGGGTCTGACTTCTTAGCTGGATCAGCTGCACATATATAAAGAAACAAAACTAAGCAACAAATGGAAAGGTTTACATGATTTATGAGAGAATGATGTTTCAGTACAAAAGGCAGGTAACCAAGATCTCTCTTTATATTGTCACATATGATTTTACAATTTAGCTGCTAAAGAATCCTAAGAGGGTCCCTATGAAAACTTACTGCTGTCACAGGGCATCAATTGTAATATCAATCCAGATTCCAGTAATAAACTATAAACTGAGAAGTAGATCATTCAACAATCAAAAAGATAAGTCAACCAAAAATGTGACATATTACACTAGGGAAAG
>NC_026149.1:643075-674241 GCF_000512975.1 Sesamum indicum | reverse complement strand
GGAAAGACACTTGTATATATGTTAAAACTGATCCCGGGCTGTGAGTGTCGTGGCATTGCTCCACAACAAGCATCAAACATGACCAAGTTAAGGTAAGGCCAACAAAATATTCTGAAACATCAAATTAACATCATTGCAAGAACTACAAATGTTTCGATTTTCACCAAATTCTTATTGGCTTCAACAATTTCCTATGCCGGCATTGTTACGCATCAAATCTTAACATTTCATTCTAAAGCCACAGAGGTACCAATTGTAAAACACATGCCAAGCCAAACCAAATTACGTTGGTAACTAAAGTTGCAACAGAAATCACAACTTTAACCAAAAGAGAAGTAACAGCTCCGTCCAATTAAACTGGGTAGAGAACTGAAATTTATGTGATTAAACATCTCCTAAATGGTAAATATTGGAGTGCAGATAATACTGAATTTACAAAACATATTATCGCTGGATTAAATGCCTACCTTTAGCTGGAGCCATCTCGAACTGAAGCAACCCTACGCCCTAATGAAATCTCACCTGCAAATTTAACCAACTGATTAGCCTAAGATTAAAAAATCTGAACGATGTCCTCATACAATGAAGAAAAACAGGCGGAAAACAAACGAGAAAGGCAAGAGGGTAGGAGAAACCTGAAGAGCGAAGTGCCGTTCTAGGGTTTTGGAGGCGAGCAGGGTTGGGGGTTCTTATAGATGGACTGTCAAGTAGAGAATTAGGGGTACTGACTTGGGCTCGGCCTTGGCCAGCCCAGTTCATTAAACCAGCCCAAATCGACAAATGGATGGGCCGAATTTAAGCCATTCACGTTGGATTTGAACTCGATCAGCTCTACAAATGAATAAAAAATGTATATTATCAATATGTGAAATGTTCCAAATTTAGTCTAATTTGTTAGTTTCCCTCAGTCCAACTTTTTAAATGATATTTATAAAAAACATACGAATAAGGTGTGCTACAAATTACTGGTATACTATATAATTGAAGAAGGGTATATTAATGTCTCAACTATTTTGGTATGTTAATTTTAATATTTAATTTATTTATTAACTTCCCATCCCCCAATACCTTTTGATAGTTACTTCTTTTTCTTTATGCATTTTTTTGACATAATCTTTTCATAAATTTAACATTCATATTATTTTATATATAATTTGCACACACATAGAGCGTGCCACAAATTTTAATTTAACTATATATTAAGGAAGAACATCTTTTTGGAGTCTCCCTTATTTTTTATCTGCTTTTTTTTTTGTTCCACCCATTAACTTTCAAAATTAAATTTTAAATAATAATTTATTTTTTGTTAATATTTTCTTTTTCTTATTTCAAATATCCTCTTTCAAAATTGTTTATTTTTTATCATGATCATTTTTATATTATTATTTTTTATCTAAATAGATATCTAAAATAATTGTAGTGAAACTAGTCTCATGTCATGCATGTTGTTTTGTCTGAGAGTTGGGGCAAAAGATGACACGCTTTTCTGGCATGAAAGAAGTGTTTCACTGGGAATGGTACATCGGCGGGCAAGTTCCATTTTCATGGACAGCCAGCCCCAAACTCTTGAGTATTAACATGCAAAATATCATAGAAACAATATATTATTATTACAAAAATATGAGTGGAGATTTGAGTGAAGATGTTAGGGTGGGCGATTGATTGCGGTTGATGTGGTAGTGTAGAATAGGCGCAGCCGAAACGGCAAAACGAGGTCGGGCCCAACATCCTAAATTTGGGTACAAGTACAAATCCATAATAGGCCACATCGCCCACTCAATAATGCAAAATTCAAGCAGCGTAAAAGGAAAAGTGCAAGTCCTGGTCTTCCTTGTGTGTGTGTGTGTGTGTGTGTGTGTGTGTGTGTGTGTGTGTGTGTGTGTGTGTGTGTGTGTGTGTGTGTGTGTGTGTGTGATTTTTATTTTTTTTTTTGGGGGGGGGTAAATTATATATATATTTATACTTTGGGTTAAAATTGATTTTGATTCATAATTTTTACAAATTGTTATGATTCTGGTCTATTTGGTCCCTTTTTCTTAATAATTTAAAATTCAATTCTAAAGGTGAGGTTAAAATTATGAATAATTTATAAAGATTAGAAACTAAAATCTGGACTCAACCAAAATCGATTTTGAGTCGGAGGCCGAAAGTTGCGTTCTTTCTTGCTTTGGTTGTTAAGGGAAAAACATGATTGGTTGGGGGAGGAGGTGAGGGCGGAGACGCCAAGGCAATTTCACAAGAGCATGGGCTTTACGGGCCCATTAAGAATCTAAAATGGCCCACAATATGGATATTTTTAGTAATTATTTTTTAAATTTAAAGTCATATTAAGGAAATAAAAAATATAGTTTTCTGAATTTAAAATTCATGAATCCCAAGCTGATTTAAATTGTTTTTTGGGCGGCTGGTCGAAAGCAGGTGGGAAATCCAATTGGGCTTGAGATGGGCCCAATGTGGTGAGGCCCACTGCACCACGTGAAGTTGCAATTACAACAGACGAGGTCTGCTTAACAAAATCTACTCTAATCCCCTCTCAACCAATCACGTATCATCTCCCACGTGGGGCTACTGTCCCCCGCCACCTCATGACATCACCTGATCACTACCCACGCCTTATTACTTTTACGCAGCTGTCTTTAAAATAATATAATGCTTTGCGTTGGGCGCTCTTTAAGTTTAATCTACTTCTTTCTTCCACTCTCCATTAACCCTAGCTACCTAGGCAGCTCTCTCCGGTTACCCTCTCTACTCTTCCCACAGTTTCAATTAATAACGTCCCGTCGGCGTAGACAAGCAGCAGAATCATGGGATCGGATTCTTCTGCAAAGTACATCCACATGGTAATTAATTCATTTATAGGCAGGGTCTGTTTGGCTGTCTGAAATTATATATGATCTCTGATTTTAATATTGTTTTTTATGTTTTATTTTTAATTATATAGGTTCAACACCTGATCGAAGAGTGCATAGTATTCAACATGAGCAAAGAGGAATGCATGGAAGCTCTCTCGAAACATGCAAATATTCAGCCTGTTATTACTTCCACAGGTACTCTCATCTCCCCTCCTGCTCCTTTTTTCTTTTTTTTTAACAATTCTTACCTGAGTCGGGTTTCGTCCAATTACAAGCGATTGGTCATCTTCTTTTTAAAACAAACGTTGATCACACAATAAGTGCATTACAACTGTCCGTCGTCGTGTAATTAATTATATGGTCAAACTCGTATAATTACATGTAGAATTGATCAGATGTTGGGACCATGCAAATGGAGTTTTTATTTAATTGAAGAATAAAAAACGTGTTGAATATTTGGTGATTGTGGTAGTTTGGGTCTTATATATTGACTGATGATGATGATGAATAATAGTGTGGAAGGAATTGGAGAAAGAGAACAAGGAGTTCTTTGAGGCGTACAGGAAGAGAAGAGAGGAAAGATCAGCATCATCAACATCTGGATCAACGTCGGCGACGACCCAAAGACAAGGGATCGACGAAATATTAGTGTTGGCTGCAGCAGCGTCTAGTAGTTCTAGGACGAATGATGATGATGATGATGAATGAGAATGATATAGGAAGGGAGGGGAGGGTGGGTAGGCAGGGGTTATTTGTTTTGGTTTTTGCATGTTCGATTGATTGGGACAATTAGGAGTAGGATGTAATAGGTAGCTAGCTAGGTACAAGGGGTTTTGTTTTGGACACTACTTTTTTAATTAATCGATGCGGCTTCTCTTCCCCTTCCCTTCACTTGTATGTTAATATATGTACAATTATTTCATTAATTAATCATAAAATATGGTCTAATATTTCATTTTCTTAAAAAAATAATATATTACACACGTCAATATATAAATGGGAATAAATTTTGGACTGGTACAGGCGTCATTGATGGTAGTTTTTTAGATTATAAATTGTATATAAAATTTTGTTGGCGTGCATATGTTTACCTCTTGTCTTCGTTTATAGTGTGTTAGGTCCTACTTTGCATGGGCTGTGCTTTCTGATTTGATATTCTTTTGTTTTGTTTTGGGAACTATAATTCGGCTGAGTGTGAAATAAATGAAGTGTGGGAGGGGACCTTTTATGAAAGTGCTGTGCATGGCCTGTTTCGGGCTTGTTGAGGCTCGTGAGTTTAGCGTTTTTTCTGTCGTTGTAGGTGACTCGGAAATTAATGCAAAAGAGAGTGTCCGATTCCAAGAATTTTATTGTACCTCACGTTTGATGGAATCAGATTAATTATAAAGTAAATCACTTGTTACGTAATTGATCATTTTTTCTAAATAATACATAAATCATAGTACGGATGTATTGAATTTATTATATAATTAGTTCAGATCGAATCAAATTCGATATACGTTAGAATTTTTCAAACTATATGGTAGCGGTTTGAATATAAGAAAATATTAAGAAATTTGACAAAAATATTAAAACATTTGAGTGACAAAATTAGAGTCGTTTTGAAGCTGAACTGAATCTATTGTACGAGAGGTGCACCAAATTTTGACATGTACACCTCATTTAGTGTTAACGGGGTGTACGCAAAATTTATGCTTTTCTTTGGCTAAGAGATTAAAAATAAAAAGTTAGACGTTTTTTAAAGTAATAATTATAAATAGAAAAATAATTGATGTGTAAATATTTGGTAAAAGTAATTGATATATTATCAGCTCATTTGTAAAATTACTTGACTATCCTATTAGGTGGGGGGACTTTAGCTATTATTGGGATATTGTATTTTCGAAACATACGACTAACTAGGGCAAAATAATTATAAAAAAACATGGTCATATTTACAAGAATGGGTTAAGCTGTAGTAAGGACCTTTTCATTAGTTTATAACTTTTGCGGTGCATATGGTGAATTTAAATCCCTAATAACAAATTCATTAGATTTATTTGGATAATTTTGAGGATAAATTACAATTATCTTTCCTGATATTTGGTATATTTATAAATATCTTCTCATTGTTTGAAAAATTACAGATATCCCCCTCAAATAAAAATTAATTATGTAACTTCTAAACAATGATGTGGATATTACTATTTTACTCTTATAGTTGAAAAAATATAAAAAAAATTTAAGCGTAGATAAAATAAATAATTTAGAGAGAGTATTAGTTCACAAAATAATTTAGAGAGAGTATTAGTTCATAAAAATATTTTTAAAAAAATTATAATATATATCATTGTAATTATAATTTATAATTTGAAATGACATTTTGGTCAATTCACCATAAAAGAATTACGGAAACATAACGGAATTGGCTTGTTGTTAAACGGACGTAAAATAAGGGGTATTTGTAATTTTTTAAACAATAAAGAGATATTTATAATTACGTCAAATCTCAAAGGAGGTGATTGTAATTTACCCTAATTTTAAACTGAAAAAGATTTAAATCCTTTAACTATAAATCTGAACTAGATTTTGCTTAATTTGGGTTTCAAAATTATTTCAATATGATATTATTTGAAACCATTTTTCTTAAATTCGAATTAAAAAATCCATCAATTCAGATGTCGTCTTAGCTTAATTAATAAAATCATAAGCAAAAGTTAGATATTCCAACATTTTCATTTATTTCAATTTAAGAAGAAAAAACTTAAATAAAAATATTGCAAATAGCCCTTTTAAATGCATAAAGTATGGAATTGGACTTTGACATATCTCTTTCCTACATATCAGCCCATTCCTATAAGCCCAATAAAAATCCAGTCAGCGCTACACAAGGATCATACCCTACCGCACCATTAAGCCCTCACCGTTGCGCCCAACCCATATACGCCCAAAAAATACTCAATCAGATTAATCGAGTACCCAATTTTATTTTAAAAATAACAAAGAAGAAAAAATATTTATAATTATTTAACGATTGCTATTAAAATAAATAAATAATCTTATTAAGTTGAACCACAATCGACACGTTAATGAAATTCGAACCATAACCTTATATTTATATAACCTTAAAATTTCAACTTGTTAATACGTATTGGCTAAGATTATAAAAGATAGGAGGGAAAATATCTATTATGAAACCAAAAGAAATATGTACAATTATTATTTTATGGGAATTACAATTGCCCTCCTTGGATTTTGATTTGCAAATAGCCCCATTATTTAAAAAATTACAAATATCATGCTTAATTAAAAAATAATTATATAGTCCCTAAACGCGGGTGAAATATAAATTACTATTTACTCTTGTTGATTTACAAAACAACAAAGCAATCTATGGGTGATTAATATAAATAATCGGTGGTGGATATTAGTCCAAAAAAAAATTCTTAAAAACTCTAAAAAAAGATATAAAATTACAATTCATAATTTAAAAGGATATTTTGGTCAGTTCACCAATAAAATTGAATGAAAACCTAACGGAAGTTAACAGAATGAGCAATAGTTGTTAGACGGATATTAAAATATATGAAGTATTTATAATTTTTCAACATCATGGGAGATTGATGTAATATACCTTATTTTATTTGGATAAATGGGTGAGAATAAAGTTGTCTACGAATTAAATGATATAAAAGATAGAAATCTCAAATTTAATCCATTTTCAAAATTCAACCCTGAATTCCTGAAATGATGTCAAGTACATATTTGAATTTCCAAGTCTCATTAATGGCATTGGTGAAATCATTTAAGGTTGCTAGAATTTATTACATATAAACCTTAAAGAAGGTTTCGTGTGGGATTATTAGCGGCAGCTTTAATATGTTTGGTGAATTTAGTATTTTACTTTCATTCATTAGTGCGTTGGAGATAAATATGCCTCTAATTATTAATACCATCATAATCACATTCTCTATAAACCCACAAGACTTTGATTCTCCTTCATCTCAAACATTATCAATAATTATTGCATACTTATCACATTATTATTTCAAAAATCAAACTTCAAAAACTCAAAAACCCCCCCCCCCCCCTTCTTTTTTAGTTCATATCAAATTTAAAATTCTAAGGCACAAAATTTTACATGGTAATCGTCTATCGACTGAGTCCCGTCAATTACAAGAACGAGATGATGAATTATTATTTATTATTAATTATGACGAGCAGTTATGATTAAATGTTATATATGTTGGAATGAGTTTTATGTAATGATAACAAAAAGACAAGATTAATAAGAGAATTAAATTAGAGATGCAGCAAATAATGTAATTGGTGGTGCATAGAATTGAGAAAGGGAGGGTATATGTAATCGGGGTTTTCAGCGTAATAATATTACAAAAAGAGAGGAATGGAGGCCCGATTTTCGTAGAAGCAAACAAAAGCTGGCAACTGCACTTTCTCAAAAGGCTTGACCAAACAAATCAGATTTATCTCTAGTTTGGAATTATGTGCGGTGGCCCCGCCGGAGTTTGTGTTTGCTGTAAATAGAGTAATAGACCCCCAGGAAGTAGAAGCAGTGGATTCTCCCATTAAAACCACCCATTTATTACGTGGGAAATCGTCACTCCTCCACGTGTCCATCAATTTCCCCACATTACCCCCCGCCCCACTCTGCCCGCGCAGAGCAGAATCGAATCCATAGCCCCGTCTCAGTGTTCAAATTTCTCAACTCCAAATATTATAAAACTATTTTTTCACACTCCACTGCCGTCTTTCGTCTCCGCCTCTTCCCTCCTCTCTCTCTCTCTACAAGTATATGTATGTATATCGATCAGAGCTTCTTTTGTTTTTCTCTTTTTGTGTGATGTGATTAATTTCTCTCTCTGCTGCTACTGTTGTATCTATAAGCGCAATCTCTCTCTTTGGAATGTGCTTTGTCAGTCAGGTGTTGTTTCTCCGCCGTAGATGTATGTATCGAATCAGATGTTTTCTCTCTCTCTAGAATGTGGGTAAGATATACGGATGATTGTTTGGAATGCAGGTGTTTAGAGTGAGCGAGCTAAGATAAGACAGCTGCAAAGGCGACGGTTTTCGAGGTGGTGCGGTGCTTTTTCCGATGACTCCAATCTGTTTTTTCTTTTCTATTTTATTCTTTTAAAAAAAGGATTTTCTTTTGATTGTTGGAAACTTCGGTTTCTTTTTCCGAAAAAGGCAAAAGGTTTTTCCTTTTTCTAAACTTTCTTTTTGATTTTTTTTTTTAATCTCTATGCCGTGGCTGTCTGCTTAATTTGGAATTTTTAAATAGAAAATGGAGAGAGCGAGACGAAGGAAGTTGAAAAGTGCTGCAGGCTTTGAAGGTATCAACTTTTCTAATCACTTATTTCGATTGTACCGCTTTTGATCATATGCCATGAAATAATGTTCTTTCTTCTTTTGCGTGATTATAGCAAAAGAATTCAAATCGTGTTTTATGCTATAAGAAAATTTTGCTGTCCGAACTCTTTACGTTTCTGGTGTTTCGAGTTGGTGAGCTTTATTTGGAGTATTCCAATATTTGCAAAAAAAAAACTTTAATTTCATAATTTTTGTTGTTGACTTTTTTAAGAGAAAGTGAATCACAAAATCACTCTCACTTGACAATTAATTATAGATTTATTAATTATTAAATATATTTTTGGAACATATATATATATATATAAATATATTTTCGTCGTGTTTTCTTTCATGTTGCATGTTAGAGAATTTCGTACAGGAGTTTGTACTGCAGTTACGCTTGTATACCTTGAGAAGATGTTGATATTTGCAATTTGAACTTTTTATGCAGGAGTTGGTCAGAGTCAGAAACATAAAGCTGTTACTAGATTATCTTCGGATTCTTGTTCTTACAATATTGATGAAGACACTAGGGACAATATGGTATATTTACATAAATCTTTTGCATTTAATTAATTATCTTATTATGTAAATCCAGGTGGTTTTTGCCGCTAATCTTTGATCTACACAGTTCACGCTGGAGTTGGGGCAGAACTCCTTGGGGCAAGCCACCGGAAAGTCGAGGGCGAAGTTACTGGCAGATGAAATTTACAAAAAGGTTAAATCCAAGAGACGATCTCCGAGTGTTTTTGCCAAATTATTTGGTCTTGAAGGGCTGCCATCCCTTTGGCATGTTCATAGACAGCAGAAAAAGTTATCAGATACTTATCCGCACAAAAATGTCTCCACATTCGTCCGACCAAATAGACAACTGCATGATGGCCGATCTAATCGAAGAAGCTCAATGCAGCGGCGAGAACTCAATGAGGCGCATGAGGATCCGGAAGCATCACATTTTGTGGGACGACGTCGTTCGTCAAGATGGAGCGCCAGCTCGATGCTTACTAAATCTGAGATGGCGCTAATTCAGAAGTTTATCGATGCAAGACGTCTTTCTGTTGATGAAAGCACCGAGGGAAAGCTTTGGGACTCGAAAGAGCTAGATGACTCCTTGGACATAGTGATGAAATTTGACCAGCAACCAGATACCTTTTCTGTGAATCATTTGCATGATCCACAGGTTAATCCTATCAGTTCTGTTGGTAGCCATACAGCAGCTTTGAAGCCATCAGCTTCTGCAAAGTATGATGGCAATGCCAAAGCACGGACATCAAAGAGAGATGTTGCAGGTAAACATAACATTACTTCTCATCCGAGACGTGAAGATGATCTGCTACTTGAACCAGACAATCGTCGTCGAGCTCATACTTCTTGCCAATCATCAAGCATTCAGTTGGAAGATAAGAATGAGAGCAACACCCTTCCTACAAGGATTTTTGTACTGAGGCCAAACATTGGAAATATGCAGAATGCTGGTGAGTCTGGTCCATCAGCCGATCATTCACATGGTTATGCACCCAGCTATAGGAAACCGAAGGAATCTGCAGGTGTGGAAAAAGTATCATGGAGGAAGAAAGATTCATATTATGATATGGCATTTTCGAGGCCTGTCTCTAGAGAAGCTAAAGAGATAGCCAGGGAAATTACAAGGCGAATGAGAGGTGGTGATGAGACTCTGGATGCAAAATCTTCTGGGTTCAGAGGATATGCCGGGGATGATAGTTTGTATGATGCTCGAGAGAGTGCTTTTGACAGTGAATCGAAGAAGTTTAAATTATCATCTAGGAATTCCTTTGGCGATACTAATAAATGGGGTAGTTACCAATCTTCTAGTTCAGTTGAGTGGTCTGTCAATAGGGAGGCAAAAAAGAGACTTTCAGAGAGGTGGAGGATAACTCAAAGATATCAAGATTTGGAAATAGTTGATGATGGTAGCACCTTAGGTGAAATGCTTGCCATAGCTGATGGCGAAACAAGGTCTAAACATTTGAATGCTAAAACGAGCCATGGCAGAGCAAGTGCTCGACTTGGTAGCATTAATGAAGGTGCTATGTGGGATGCCCCTCTAGGCCTCAGCAGTAGAGATGGTTGGAAAGATGAAATTCGTAGAACTTCATTTAGATCGAGATCGGTTCCTCCTTCACTAGGTCGGAGAAGTCAGAGAGGAGACACATACGATGAAATTTTGACTCAAGAGAAACATCTGATGCGTAGTGACCCCATAGACCGTCATAGAAGTAAAGTTGCTGAGGGATATCTAAGTCATAAATCTCAAGATTCAAACTCCAGGAGCAAGAAGCCGCTTCCCTTTCAGCACATATATATTAATGAGATGGATTCTTTCTTGGAAGCTAATTTCGAGTTGCAGATGGAGGCAAATGTTAAGGACTTATCTGAACAACATCTAACGTTTCAGGTGGCTACAAAAGATGACAGCAGCCGGAGTCGTGTATCTGCTGAACATGGGAGTGCAACCTTGTCTTCTAAATCTTCTCTGTTGCATCCAAACCAGTCTTCCACTAAAGAGAATTACAAAGCTGCTGGTCATGATCAAGAGATATCCAATCTCAAGGTTCGGATCTTCACTTTCCTTGGACAAAATTATTTTTCATTTTAAGTTTTTCCATGCCATGACCCTGAATGTAACCGAGCTGTTTTCATTTTCTCTGCTTTTCATTTCTTGCTGCAAACTATTTTACTCTGTCCACCATGTACAGATACATGCTTCACTGTGCAATTCCTTGAAACAATTTTCTCAAACATTTCTTTTTCTACTTAATATTCATGCACTACATGTTTAATTACAAGTCAAATTTCTACATGTTTGGTTGTTTTTTCTCCAGGCTGAGTATGAATATCTATGTGTTTGTTGATAGTAGTACCATAGGTTGGGGAAGAGTCTGATCTTGTCTCCACGAACAAGACTCTCCCTCGTTTTTAAGTTATATAAAATCAACATCACTTGGTGTTTCATCAGTTAACGTGTTCGGTGCTGCTCCCAATTCTGAGAATAAATGTACTAGGAGATACATGACTATCTTAGAGATAGTAATATGTGCATGATAATAGCTTTTAGGAATGTTGTGTTATTTAATTACGTGACGGCTGACACTTCATTAATGTTGTGAATAGTTCTTGTTTCCGTTTACAGTTTCCCCTCATTGTTATGGTAAATTATGGCTTCAATCTTGTAAGCTATGTGGATATGTGCAAGTCTAGATATAAGAAGAGAGAAGAAGAAAAAAAGGAATTATATAGTTCAACCATATATGAATACATCTATCATCTATGAGACAAAAGCCAAAGGCTAAATCATGTTAGTCTCTCTTGATTTGAGATTACCATGTTTACCTATTTATATAGGTCAAGAACACATGTCAAGAATTGACAATGGAGGAATCACTATAGAATCAAAGAAAATATCACCACAATCAATTAGATATTATTGTAATCTCGCAATTCTATTGAGGAATCAATCATTGATTCTTAAGAGGATATCCTTGCTTCTAGTTGGTAACACATGTATAGATCCTAAAAAGAATGACATATTACTTTGTTTATGATGAGATGATTTAGGGTCATTTGAGCCATGCACATGACTTAACATGACATTAGTGCAAAATCATGAGTGATCCGCCTTGAATATTGGTAAGCTTACTAGCTTCTCCAGATTTTTCGAAATCTTACTTTACGCCAAAATTGGGGTAGTAGTCAAAATTAACGAGATTAAGAATGGTTTATCTTAATATTTTTAGACTATTGCTATTCATTTAAGATGACTAGGTCTTGGACCGAGATACTCAAGAAATAACCAATATCATGTGTATAAGGTGATATAGAATATGGTGTAGATATGAAACAAAATGCTTCATGGTAGTGTCCATCATTCTTCATATGAAGAAGTACATTTTGAGCTTCCATGTCCTAAGCGAACAATCATTTTCTGACAAGCCTTCAGACGACAGCCAAAAAAAGGGTTTCACAAAGAACGGCATGGAAAACGCGTGCAACATGTTTTTAGTTCTACTTCCGAGAATCCTGAAGGAGTGCTGGTTTGATGTTCTAAGTCGCTGAAAATATTGAGATGAGCAATTAAAGTGAAGCATCGTGGTGTTGCGGAGAAGGGATACATGATTACCTTATTTTGAGAAATGAGTTGGTGCCATTTGTTAAAGCTTTTGCTTTTATTATCATCATAAGAAGTTACCATGCCAAGGATCGTTGTCATTGTTAGCCGTCATTACTTTTGTTTGTTTTTAAAATCCATAGTTTGTTTGGTTCTCTTTAGACATGTTTTCATTCCCTAGGAATGAAACTAAACATATTCCTACTCTTTTTCTTCTCTTCCCCCAAGATATTATTAAGAAAAATCCTAGTTATTACTACATATGTTTATACATATTCTAATCGTTATATCAACATATGATATTTATATTTCACATCTCCTAGTCATTAACTAGTATATAAAAGTGTAAATATGACACCATTATAAGATAAAAATTTGCACAAAATGGACATTGAAGTAAAAAAGGTCTGCCAAAAAAGATAAAACCGAACATACTCTATATTCCGCAACTCATTTCTTCAAAATATTTGTCCCTAAAGTTCATACCTGCCTCAGGACTTGTCACGTCATGTTGTTACATCTTGATTAATCGTCTTCCATTGGTTCATGATGAACTCATTTTATTGCTGCAAATGCTATCAACTTATTCATGAGCGACATATTTGTTGACCTAAATAAGAAAAAAACATTCACAATGATGAAGTTGAAGTTCTATTTTTCCTCCTATGGCACGCTGTGGCGCATCGCGCAAAATGGACGAGCCTAGCCTAGCGCCATCCAACAATGACGCCAGGCTTTTGCCTAGCGCAACCATGGTGCGCGCCTGAAGCCTAGCCTTTTAGGTTGAGTCGGGTTTTTTATTTAAAAAAATTAAAAATTGAAGAAAGAATTATCGTCTAGGGATACAAAAGTTATCCTAAGAATATATCAACCTAACTTTTGGGATACAAACATCCTAAAATAGGTAACTTAACGTAAAACTCATGTTTTTCCACATTTATATTTAATTGTTTTTGCATCTTTAGTGTTAAAAGCTCATGTCCAAATTTACGTTGCGCCTTAAAAAGACGCGCATTGTGCCGCCCGCCTTGGCTCTAGGGCACCTTTGCGCAATGATGTGCCATGCCCTGTTACAACTATGCTCCTTAACATCCCCAAGGCCATCACACCAATTTGACAACATTCGGTTATCTACCTCGAGCTTGGAATCCATTTAGCAATTGACTTCTGGTCCTAAAAGACATCCCATACTTGTATGTGCCGCGTACTTATAAGTTTCCCTATTTTTAGTTTTTTATGATAATATTCAATCTATTTGTCATACCATCTCTTTTAACCTAGAAAAATTATTGCATATATGAAACTAATAACTACTTAATTGCAAGTTGCAAGAGCACTCGCTTTGAATATTCGTATTGAGAGTATGGCTATTGGGATAAGGAAACTTATTCTTATTTGTCTTATTTTACTATAAGGTTACTATGCACCATTAAGTTGGTTATCCCGTTATAACTTTACAATGATGTACCTCGGCGTCATGTTTCTTTGAAGTAACGGTCACTAAATTGAAACCTTACAACTATTTTATAGAATTAGATGGCAATTACCTTTTATGGCCGATGCAAATTTCTCATGCTTGAATCCACTTTCAAGAGAAAAAAGAGAAGAAATGGCACTGTTGGATTACCCCTACGGGAAAGGAACGGATACAAGGAACGTATTTCAAGAATTTATATTTGGGTATGGACCACGAAACCCCCTTATGTCCAAATACGGTGTACATCCTATGGGATGTTTTGTACCTGCCATTAGTTATGTTGGAGTTCTCTTGTTATCCTTTGATTATTGCAAAGCCAAATGGGATGTTGGACATGAGTGAGATGCGCATCGCATTTGAAACAGTTTCCGACACATCAAGGATGATTTATTAGAGTGTCCATGAATTATATCCACTTACTATAAGCAGTTGCACACAAATAAGACCTACCGTAATAAATAGTTTCCAAAACAAGAACAAAACAAACAAATAAATAAATAATTTAGTAGCAGTGTTCTATGTTGTATAATTCGAGGAGATGAATACATTGATATTTTAACAATCATTGCCACCATTTTGCTTCCTAATAAGGATGACAATTTTTTTGGTATTGTCTTTTATTACATGACTAACATGCTACTTAGGTCTAGGCAGGATTGAATAGCCTAATCTCAGTTTGGGCTTTAGATGACATTAGTAGACTAGTTTTTGAACTAGCAATGAAGTCTTTTTCTTAGGATTTTCAACTTTAATAAGACTTCAATGATCCCACTGCATGCTTATTTTACATGTAGCGGCTCAAAAACATGTTATTGTGTTGTAATTGGGTAAAGGTGGGCATTAATCGTATATTGGTTATGGTAATTACAAAGACGTGATATTATCTTGGTAGCCATCTTTGCTTTTTCACTGAAATCAGTTCTTACTGCAGCAAGATTCTTATCAATTGTATTTTGCGGCATTATACTGTATATATTTGGTACTTTCAGTGGTCATTACACATTATAGTTAGGCTGCTTGTGCCGTTTAAGATGTTGTATCATATTAACTTTACTATGTATGGTTTGCTCATGTGAAAAGTGCTCCTTTTTAATTGGTGATGTTCCAGGAACAGCACAAGGTGGCTGATCATGCTGGTCCGGTCTCAATCCCTGTTATAGAAGATACACCATTTACCTCTGAAAGTTTTGAGAGAATCAACGCCGAACTGAAAGGTATGTCCGTTTCCTGTGAAAATTTCTGCCATGTGTTCTTACAAGTTATTGAGGTAATTAAGGTTGAGAAATTGATATTTTTCGTACTATACATACAGAATGGTCACTTTTCTTTTTACATGGAGAGACTGGTCTCATGGCATGAACAAATTATAGGGGATTTCATTTGATTGCATACTGTGAAACTTCATATCTGGACCATTTCTCCAAACAAGTGCTATATCCACTGCAATTGTGGTTGATATATGAATAACTTGTACAAATTATTGTCAATCATTCTTTGTCCTTGCATGATGAACATGTACGGGTGTAGTTATTTTCTGAGAGAAAGCTAAATCATGTGAGTTCAGTTTTAGCTGAGTAATTGTGTGATTTTGCAATTGGTTTTGTTAGACATAACTCTTCAGTGCGACGCATGCTCATCCTTATTGTACATGCATTCTCTTTGATGTTAGTTGCATTGCCATGCAAATGTTCCTTTTTCCTACAGTTCTTCCTCCTCACACTATGACCTTTGCAATTCTTTTTATCTTTCCATTGTAGAACTCCGAATGCAACTACAGATCCTCAAGATGGAGTCTGGCCAACATGCTGACGAACCCGCCCCTGTTACCGCTGAGGAAGACATTGCAGAAGTAGAAAACTACTTATTAGGTACTGAAGGCTGGGAAGTCTCTTATATTCTTGATGTGCTGATGCACTCTGGTATTCAAGATTCTGACCTTGATATGTTTGGGATGATGTGGTACTCCCCCGACTCTCCTTTGGATCCCATGTTGTTTGACGAGCTTGAGAAGAGATACACTGACGAGATAACTCGATTGAGGTCCGAAAGAAGGCTGCTATTTGACGGAATAAACTCAGCACTTTTGGAGACTTTCCAGCAGCATATCGATTCATACTCGTGGGCGATGCCAAAATCGGGAAGACTGCACTCGACATGGCAGAAGGAACAGGTCGTTGATGCTCTCGATAAGTTGATGAACCAAGAACCTATAAAGGGGCAGGTAACATCAGGAGTAATCTACAACAACATGGATTGGCCAGACTTGAGAGGAGAAATTGACATAATAGGTAATGACATGGAGAAATTATTGATAGATGACATGATAACTGAGATTTTATGTTGCTAGTGATAGTGTTAGTTTCTGGATAATTAGACTTAGACTGGTTGGGTTGACAGTTGAAAAGCTTTGATTGCCAAAAAGGAGAATTGGAATGAACTTTAGACTTAATCAGAAGTTACAAGTGAGCCAATTTTTTTGTATTCTGCTTCATGAAGCTCTTTACTTTTTCATATTAGCAACTGCTGGTTATTTAGATAGCTGCCTGCTTAAAATGACCCTTCACCCCCCCCCCCCCTTTGGGGGTTGCAAATGTCATTTCTTAGTGATGGATCAGAGATTTTGGTTTATGGCCTTGTGTTAATTTTGTTGTGACATTCATTACATGCATGCATTTATCATATATGTAGAGGATGATCTGGAATAGGAGAAGTCTTGCCACACTCGATTCATAATGTGCTAGCTGTTTGGTTTTGTTTCCATTTTGATTTTCAATTTCTGGTTTTCACTACTTTTAAATAAATTTTTATTTTTGTACTGAAATTTGTGTGATAAATTAGAATGAGTTTGGATATTATAGTTTCTTTATGAAAATATGTTTTATATGATATTATATTATATTTTTCAGCACGAATTAAGAGACATGATATTTCGTAATAATTTTTTTTGTATAAAAAGATTGAAATATTCGAATTTATGGTTCAGTCCCACTCCAATTAAACATGATTTCGTATTTTGAATTTTGAAATAGAATAAAATTAAAATCAACATTTGAAAAATAAAACCCAACAAGGCTCAGATTTCCTATACGTGGCTGACTCTATACTTATTCTGAACAAAACCAATCCTTTTATTGAGGTTTAATTAATTAGGTCGACAACAATATTGCAAACCAATAAAATCCTGAATATATATATATATATATATATATAAGCGTTTTACATATGTATTTATCTTTTCTTTGAAAAAAACATATGCATTTACCGAAACATTAATTTCTACCAGAACAGTGTCCAAAACCAGTACAAAAAAACAGCGTCTGTACTCATATTTTTTCTTACGATATTGTGTTGGTTATCAATACAGTTTTTTCCTTTCTTAGCATATGTATATGGATCGATGTATAAAACTTTCCAATTACCCATTTTTTGTAGTTATATCGGAATTAAGAGTTACAATATTAACAATGCAACTAAACAATGTTGGCTTACGTGCAGGTTTTAACCTTGCAGCTAATCACTTCTTCATACGTTTGCATGCAGACTACCTATCTGACAATAAAAAATTGAGTAAACCATTGACGACATATATAATAGAGAAACGATGATACTAAGAAACCATCATTCCATTGATTAGACGTAGGTCTCTGATAAATTCTTTTACCAGTAGTACAAATACTCGTCCATAAAAAGAAACAAAAGGAACTTTGTAGATGTATGCTTTGAAATTAATCAATGTTGACTCATTAGATGGTGCGGAGTGAAGGCGGAGGACCGTGGATCCTGCGCGACGGCCCACCGGGAGGAATAGGTCCTTTTGGCAACTTCCCGAACACAAACTTCCCCGGCGACCCGCTGCGGGGAGGGTCAGGAGTGGTTTTCCGCGACGGCCCAGAAGGAGGAATAGGTCCTTTCGGCAGCTTCCCCAATACAAACTCCAGAGGCGGGCCCGGGGGCTCAATCCATGACCCACCCGAGGGAGGAACAGGTCCTTTCGGAAGCTTCCCCAACACAAATTTTCGCTGTGTGGCTGTTCCTTCCTCCGCCACAACAGCTATCAAGAGAAGTGCAAATAGCAGAAACCGAGTGAAGAAATTCTTCATCTTCTATGAGTTTTGGAGGTGTAATTTTTCTTGATATTGGAGGGAGTTTAAATAGGAATTGTGAGTTGGTGCTGAAACCCAACATTTTAGTTAATGATCGATATACATTAGATGTTGTCAATAATATATTGATTGATTTTATGGGAAAAATAGGAATGTAATGATGATAAATATCATTTGTAATTAAATTTTGACAGCAAATTAAAATATACCATTTTTTCTCCTCTTATTTCAGTATCGTTTTCCGGAAAGCAAATCTCATAAAGTTAGTGAAATTAATGAATATGCTTTATTTTGATTAAAATCTGACAGGAAATTTAGTATATTTCTCTCTAATTACTTAATCCATCGTTATTTATTTGGAATCAAATATCATTGAATTAAGTATGGTAATATTGATATCAAAATTACATATATATATATATCTATATCTATACTATATATAAAGGGATAACACCTCTTTAATATCTCATTTTTTTTGGTATTTTATTTATTTTTTAAAATTTTTCATCTGACTTTTCATCCCATTATCTTTTGATAGTTTTTTTTTTTAATTTTTTCATCTTCTTTTTGTCACTATTTTTTTACAAATATGATATTAACTTATTATTTTGTATATATTTTATTAAATAATAAATATTTTATATAAATAATATTTATAAAAATTGCACACACATAAAGTGCGTAAAAAATTACTAGTGTATAAATAATTAATGCGATTAATTACATATAAAATAAATAACCAATACATCAATAATAAAAAAATACAATAAATTATAAAAAAATTATGTTCAAGTATGTAAATAGATATATTATCCATATAACTAACGGGACACAAAATAATTTTTTCTCTAAATTTAGATTTTTTATTTTTTTTTTTGGTAAATGTAAGTTTCATTAATAAAACAAGATCATACAATACAACAGTGCTCAACTGGTGGTTTCTCCCTCGACAGGCCAAGGGATACGTCATAATCTATATAACGCATATGAACTAACAGAACAAGATAAATTAGCACTAATAATTTTTTGTCTAATATCTTCCACAATAATGGTGACATAACGGCATCGAAAGAATAGATGAGTATATATCTTCATTCGCCTTCATTACATAATATACAAGCGCTTATGTATAATAGCCATGGTTTATCAGCTGTGAATAGATTTTTCAAATTAATCATTTGATAAACGGGATTGTTTTTCTATCTACGAAGAGCATACATGTAGTTTAATTCTTGAAAAGGTTGTGTAGGCAAGAGCCGACCTTAGCTCAGTTGGTAGAGCGGAGGACTGTAGTGGGCAACACCCAATAGGCCATCCTTAGGTCGCTGGTTCGAATCCGGCAGGTCGGAAATTTTGGTTTTTGACATATTTTTCCCTCCTCGACTTCCTTTTTCTTTGTTTTAAGACATACTTTTGTCCTTGTATATATTTCCTATAATATAATTGTTACCACATCCGGCCCAATTTATTCGTTCTTTAATGGGGCCTTACACAGAAAAAAAACCAAATAATTGGGCCTGAACTGGCCCATTACGCCGTCCTAGTTGTGACTTGTGAGAGTTTATCACTTGGTGGGCTGCAATCCATTTAATTCTTTAAATTAAAGTATTTTATTCCTCTTTAATCCACGACAAGTCTATATACACATTTATTGTGTAATTGATTGAGGCTTAATCAAACTCAAATATCCATGAAAAAAGAAATTGTTTTTACCAGCTATGAGCATGATCGGACTTTTACTCCACCTGCCCCTACTTACTAAAGAAGAGAATAAGAGTGGTGCCTCAACTCAAAATAAGGGCAATACAAAATCTTATAACTACAAAGACTCAACCAAAATTCATCAGCTTCCAAGTTGAAACCAAATCAGGATGAAATACTCGGAAATCAAAGGTTGCAATTGTTTTTTCCATCACCAACACAAGAAAAAACTGAGTCGAATTAGAGTAAATTATTCTACAGCAGCTAATTCCCATACGCCATTCGGGCACACAAAAAACAAACCACCCTTTAAATGCCAGCTCCTCTGTACTCATTCTTGAGTGATGGTGGGATTTGAGATGACATTGCTGGAGACCATAACTGCGCATTTTTCACCTTAGATATGCTGGAAAGAACACCTAACGGCGTAACGTTTCCGGTCACTGTCACCTTCTTCGCTGCGAAATCTATGTTGAAGGATGTTACTCCTGCATCATTCTCAACATTTTAGCTACCTCTATAATTTAGATTAGAAAAACAACAGCCTGCCTGGGAATTTTACTAACTTGATGATGCAGTAGTTTTTGGTTAGAAATGGTTGTTGGAAATTTTGTGACACAATAAAGCAATGCAGAACCGTCTTTGGTCCCCTCACACACACACACACCAGAGAGAGAGAGAGACAGAGATATGCATACTAACCTTCCATCCTGGAAAGATGTTTCCTCATTTTCCTTTCACATCCTCTGCAATGCAATGAAACTCTTAGAACAACCACCTGCAAACAAACACAGAGGAAACAAAAAAGAAAAACTTTGATCAGCTGTGTATCAGGGCTAATTAAATTTCTGTATCCATGCAACAATTACTAATAAACTACATAAAGGGCTATTGGAAACCCTGTAATTCAAGCAAGAATTTGAAACCAGATTGACTAATACATGCGCTGAAGCAAAACCTGGTGTGGATGAGAAGGAGACGACGAAGCCGGCGGTTTCACATTGCATATTTCCTCTGTTATGGCGTCCTTAGACTTGGAAGTATCCTCAAGAAACAGCTTCCCAGCAGGATCAGAATCCGAAAAAGCATTCAATAAAACCTTCTCCCTCAGCAAATACCTTGTAGAACCAGGAGGGCTGATGAAATCACCAGGCTTGTTGCAGCTCCAGCTCTTCCTAGTTGTGGTGATCCCATTACTGTTCTTAAGCTTCTGATCAAAAGAGGAGGTATTAGCAGTACCACTGTTGTTGGCTTGATCTTCATGCTTTTCCTTTAACGAGATTCTTTTGTTCTTCTTCTTGTGATGAAGTTTGTGAGGCTTGGGGTGAGAATTAAGAGTGCAAGGAGGAACTAATCTGGCAATTCTTGTTGAGTCTGTGATGATGGGATTGTAGCGGTCAATGATGGGGCTGGAGCCGAGGGGAAGAGTGGAAGAAGAAGAAGAAGGTTGATCCATAGTGAGGCATATTGCAGTTGCAGCTTGTGATGCACAGAATATATGGATTCCTTTCATCTTTAGAAAGTGCAGTGTGGGAATGATAAGTGATAATGGTTTGGAGAATCAAATTTGTGGGGGCAGTGAGGCTAAGATTCTTTGTGTGAGCTGTGAAATGGAGTTGTTCAGCATCAATGCAGGAGAGAGAGAGAGAGAGAGAGAGAGAGAGAGAGAGAGAGAGAGAGAGGTTATTTGCACAATGAAGTTGCACTGCACCTCTATTTTTACCATGACCAAGACAAACCTATCACCAATATTTTTTTTTAAATTATTAATCAAATCAGATTTAATCGAACAAACCAATCAGAATAGGTGCAATATACTAATTATGTGATCACACAATATATCATTACACTTATTATATAATTTATTTAGATCTGACCGAACTCAATTTGGACTATAATATTTTTTTGTTTGTGTGTGCGCGCGCACGAGCTTTTTATGTTCATTTGTTTTGAGGAAATTTTGCTTAATTCTTGAAATTTCTTTAAAATTGAAAATTGTACTGTTTTATAATTTATAATTGGTCGATGGTCATTAATTTAAATAAAATTAATGTTTTCTTTTTTTTTTTAATTGTTCTAGGGAAAAAGAAGATTGGGTTGGACATAGGGAGTATGGCATAAAAACTATTTAAATACCAATAAAAGTAAAAAGAAAATAAAACATTTAATCAAACAGAGCAGCAGCGTTTCTGAAGCTTAAAAAATTAGTAATATTTCTGTGGCAGACAGAGTGACATAAAATTATAATCAATCATTATAAAGATAGAATAATTATAAAAATAATTAATTTTAATTTTTTCGTACTGTAATTCAATTGGGAGCAGTATGTGGGTGGATGGCCTGCAGTACACTACAGGTCTGACAAATTACAGAAAGGGGAATTGGGCATGAATTTAAGAGCATTGCAATTGCTGCTGCTGCTGCTGATTGCTGATTGCACGGTATATCAGACAAAAAGCAACGGTTATATGTATTTAACGCCCTTCAGTCAAGGACAAGCAGCTCCTCTACTGGCTTAAGGTGTGTTTGGCTTTTCTTGCTTTTCAATTTTTGGCATTTTCTTCCTTTTTCTTAATTAAGAAAAAACATAAAAAGTAATAAGGGTGTGAGACAACTACTCAATCAGACTGAGTTATTAAGAGTAGACTAGATTTACAAGATAATTTTGGCAAGGTTAATGAATACTAATGTCTTATAATAATTATTATCATCACTCTGATATCTTTGACTAAAATTGGAGATGAAGAATCCAATTCCACATATGGGAATTCTTACTACTTTTCAAACTTTTGGGATATTTTTTTAATTTTTTTTATTTTGTGAAAAGTACCGTTGCAAGGCTATAATATTGCATCTTTTTACATGAACAAATAAGAAGGTTCTAGTCTCAATTAAGTTTTATATCATTACATTTGTCATGTAATTCATTAATTTCTATAGAACTCCACATCGATAAATATGATTCATTTGTCGTATCATTGATTTAAGTGTGAACAAATTCAATTCGAGCTATAATTCCTCAAACCAAAGTACCTATAAAAAAGTTGATAGAAGCTCTGGTGGGGTGCTTTTGGAACATATGCCTCTTTAATTGAATATCATCTGTAGGTTTCTTTGTGTGAATGAACGAGACACAAAGTTCCTTTGCTCTATGAGAAGGAAAGGTTGTAGTTCAGAAATCCATAGAATCAGATGCTTTTCATCACTTTCCGCACTTGTTTTCTTCCCTTTCTTTTTGCTTTACATCTCCATCCAACAATCCAAGTTCTTTACCCCTCCTTTTACATTCTTTTTATCTGCCCTTACTTTCTACTTCACTTCTCTTCTTTCTTTAAAGCACCTTATTCTGCTTACCAGCAATTCACCATTGAACTAAAATAACATCCAGCGGAATTCCATGGATCTAGTGCACCTGAATATAAACCGGGACAAGATCAGAATACTTTGCTTTGTTTAAAAACTAGTATGGTTTCGTTTCCTGCATCCTTGCTATGATATTAGGACGAGTGGAAATAGGGTTCCCCTGCAACCTCACAATGATCATAACTTTGTGATTAAACAGAAGTTCCAATGATCATGAGTCGAGCTCCACAAAAGCACATATCGAAGAATTTCAATAAGTTTAACTGTTTCAGCTGTAAAAACTTGGAATGTAGACTAGCAGTTCAATAAAAACAAGGAAGATAATTAAATAACAATAAGTTGTATCAGGTTAAAATGATCAGGCAACTTTAAAGAGAGGATAAAGATTCACTCATGATTGCAGAAGTTCTAACATGTACAATCAGGGTGATATCAAAGTCATTTACACCACGCAAAGCAAAACTGGATTAAAGTCACAAGAATTCATGAAATGCAAAACATAGGTAAATAAGAATGATGTGACATATAGCTACTTAAAGTTTGCTATAGAAAAAATTCACCAATAAAGATATTAATGCAATATGGCAAATGAAACAGCTAACATGCACAACACGCTTTGATTCTATACATACTAGTTCCTCTGTATTCTCATTTGTCTTCTTTTCCTTCATCTTCATTCAAGATGCGGTTTCGGAAATCATTGACCATTAGAGGCAACCCTTCCCGTAACGAAATCTTTGGCTCCCAGTTCAGAAGCTCTTTTGCTTTGCTAATATCTGGCTTCCTCTTGTGAGGATCATCAGCAGTGTTGGGTCTGAATTCAATCGTGGCACTAGGGTCGATGGTTTCTTTGACGACCTGTTATTTCAGGAATAAAATAATTTATTGGTGCAATAGAACAGAAGAATCCAGATCTCAGTGGATAATAAAGAAAAAATGTCATCTATAGATAAAAATCTTGTATCTAAGACAAACCTCAGCAAGCTCTATCATACTGAATTCTCCCGGGTTACCCAAGTTGAACGGGCCAACATGCTCACCCTCCATCAATGCCACCAATCCATCAACCTGACATCCAGAAAATGCATATGCAACATTGGGTTACAAATGCACAGAGAATATACTTCCATGTTCTGATTTTACACCTCATCTAGCAAATCTTAGGAATTACTTCACCGTTTCTATTATGCTGCTGCCATAGTATCTGTTTCAGATTAAATTTAGGCCCAAGTCTTCAGAATGAAATTCAATATACAAGGCAAGCACACAGTTTTGGAGTGGGAAAGGAGTGTGTGTGTGTGTGTGTGTGTGTGTGTGAGAGAGAGAGAGAGAGAGAGAGAGAGAGAGAGAGAGAGAGAGAATGCAGGTATATATGTGTTCTAAATTGTGCCTAAAGAATTCTAGCTTTCAACTAAGAAGGAACTTATTTGAAGTCTAGACATAAATCAGACTTTTATAGCATATCTTAAGTTAGGGGCTGCAACTAATCTCGTACCATACACTGCATAAGTCAGCAAAAATTGACTGGTTACATACGGAGAGTTGAAATATTAAGGTGGTACCAGAACAAAGTTATTTTCCTAAAGGGGTAGGACATGACATACCAAGTCAGACACATATTGGAAGCTACGTGTTTGCTTGCCGTCCCCATAGACTGTCATTGGCTGTTTCCGTATGGCCTGCATAACACAGTCATGTCATATGGATATGTTGTTAATATAAATTAACTTAGAACTTCTTGATGCATCTTTTATCACCTCATTAAAAATATCATCACACAAGACAAACCTGTGAAACAAAGTTGCTGACCACACGCCCATCATCTAGACACATACGAGGCCCATATGTATTAAAAATACGTGCAATACGAACCTGTACAGGATATAGGAAGATGATTAGATATTCCTGCACTGAACCTAATTCGGAACACGTGCTTACATATGTTTGGGGAACATTCAAATGTGAGCTGCGAGCATGATTCTTGCCTTAAGATACTCAGCAGCGCAGGCAGTGAATACCAAAGAGTTCCATCACCCACAACGCATGAAAAGAAAAAAATGTAACAGAAAAACCACCTAGCTTATATATTTTCATATAAAGTGCCATTACAATTGCTAATACAACAGAATTGTTTTCCTTATTAAGGAGGACTCAGTAAAATTAGCATCATTCACCGGACAAGTGTTGAAGCTGGACAGCGGTGTACATGCATATAGAAGCACCAGAAATGACATTACATCTCCTAGGATACACTCAAACATGACAACTAAAAACTACAAAGATCAGAACACAAGAAGCGGCAAAGTAGTATTGCATATTACCTCAACACCAGCACCTCGATGATAATCCATTGTTAAGGTTTCAGCAGTTCGCTTGCCTTCATCATAGCAACTCCGTACGCCTGATTAATTATCCGGTGAGCAACATGCAATCAAAACAGTATACTAATAGCTAAAAAATAATGCACACTAACCAATAGGATTGACATGTCCCCAATACGTCTCCTTCTGTGGATGCTCAAGAGGATCACCATAAACCTCACTTGTACTAGTAAGAAGGAACCTCGCGCCGATTCTCTTTGCAAGGCCCAACATATTAAGTGTTCCCATCACATTTGTCTTTTAATCAAATGTCAAGGATCTCAAACCAATTCCAGATGCAATAAAAATATCAGCGCATGTCCACATTCAACCATACAGTCCAATTTGATTAAAAGATAAATGCCTATACTCGCATAAACATAAAACAATTAAGCAAGTAAATGCAAGAACGTATGCATGCACATAAATCCCTCCCTCATTAGTTATTCCTGATCTGAACGGCCATTTAAGTAAAGATCTGAGCCTAGAATCCAAATCACACATAATTTGAAACGCAAACTATTTGCTCACATCAAAATCAACAAACATTACAATCCATAGGATATGATAGTCTTGACAGGATTATACTTATAATGCACGGGCGAGGCCGGGCAAGCTAAATGGTAGATCTGATCCACCTCCAACAAAATCGGCTCGACAACATCATGTCTAATCAACTCGAACCTCGAATTCCCAAACAAATGCATCACATTCTCCTTCCTCCCGGTGAAAAAGTTATCAATGACAATGACATCATCCCCTCTGGCAATCAACTTATCGACCAAATGACTACCGACGAAGCCGGCACCACCGGTAACAACGATCCTCTTCCTTTTACTCCCAATACCGACGGGGACTCTCCCCACCCCACTAGCATACCTATTATAATTATTTATACCAAAATGATTGTGAAAATTGTGGGTGTCAGGGGAGGTATGATGGGGAAAAGTATCCAAGGATTGGTGGTGGTTGGCAGCGGAAATGTGGGGGGGGCGGGGATCGGTTGGAGAGAGGATGGAGAGGGAAGGCTGGATGATGAAGAAAGTGGAGCCGATCAAAATGCCGACGAGGATGAAGAGAAGGCGCTGCTCCTTGAGGATGTAATTGAGGGATCTGGGAAGGGATCGGGATGGTTTAAGGGATTTGGGAGAGTAGGTGGAGGAGGTGTGGGAGAAGGGAGATTCTTCGTCCTTGCGGGAGGATGTGGGTTGTTTGTGCAATTGCTTCATGGGTGGAGGAGGTTGAGAAGAAAGTGAAAGAGAGAGGGGTTTAGGGAGAATTGGAGAGAGAAGGTGTAAATGGAGAATGTTGGAGTGAAGAAGAAGAAGAAGGTGTGGGTGTAGGGGCAATGGGCAATGGCATATCAATGATTGAATGAGCAGGTGGAAGCTGTGTTTGTGTTTGTTGTTGGTAATGCAGACAGACACCCACTGCGCTTATTCCTATACCTCTACTATTACTATTTTCATTCAGATTTGAGTATGTGTTGTGAGAGTGAGAGAGAGAGAGAGGGGGGTATAGGCGTATGTACGTATGAAAAACGTTTCCGACAGTTAAAAGGCAAGGGAATATGATGTAATTATTTTGAAGTGGGCCTACCCCTTTATAAATATGTTGTAGGACTATACAAATACAAACACAAGCCTCCTTTAATCGGGTCCTGTTTTGGAGTAGATCCGACCCAAATATGACAACAAAACGTACACATATAATATGGATCAATGTAACATGAAAGATGGGCCATCCATATTTGCCAAACTGTATCCAGCCCAGCCCACTCATCGAATGTACAAAAATTGTTGGGATTGAAGTGGAAAAAGTTACTGACCATTTTTTTTTATAATTATTTTCTCATATTAGATAAGTTTTATTAATTTTATTCATAATTTTTATTTTTTAACTACTACAAAAAAGAGAATATTTATTTTAAGTTAAGCAATATATTATTATTATATTCACAAGAGTTCAAAATTTCTATTATTCACATAAGATAATTATAAATATCAACATAAGAAATATAAAAAGAAAAGTTATTTTTCGTTTAGAGAAAGACTAATTTGATAATTTTATAGACTTTTAAGAACTAAAGTGATAAAATCAAATTTATTGACCAATTTACCATCCAAAAACTCAAAATGCAGCCACACTTTCGTCGAAAAAGAGTCAGAAAGATCAAATTGAGACAAAAATTAAAGTTTAAAAATGTTAAAATTAAAAAATAAACTTGAAACAAAAGTAATTCTAAACGAAAATTTAAGAGGGCAATGTAACATTTAGCCAATGAGAACATAGTGTTAGGGTTGCCCTTGTTTTGTTCTTTAATTAAGGTGATTGAAGTGTGGAATGGATTTGGGTGCAGACATGCATGCATGGACTATTTTATTTAATGAACAAAAATCATGTGGATAAGAGTCCCAAAATGGGGATTATATATATATATATATATATATATGACTATATTTCCACATGCACCTAAATTATCTCTCATCATTTACTTCTATTCTATTACAACTAATGTATCATCTATATATCCCTTTAATTTTGCTTTATTTCACACACCTACCTACTTATCTCTTCTTCTTTTGTTTATGGACTCAAGACTTCACTTCTTCATTTATACTACATAAAAAAAAAAAATCATTTTCACTCACAAAAAGCAGTTACTTACTCCACAATACTAATTTTTTAAATTCCTAAAAATGTACTTATATGTATTTTCAGCTATTCATACTCAAATTCTTATTTTAATCTATATATTTATATTAATATGAAAATTTTACTCACAAACATCAATTTGTAAAACAGCGATAGCAAATCTTTTTGGGATCGTTAATGTCTCTAAATTAGTTTATTTTTTTTAAAAAAAATTATGTGTATTGATTTATATATTTTATTGTTATTTATAATATATTTTAAGTATAAAAAATTACTTATTATATGCACACACGAACAACATATCATAATGGCTAATCATACATAATATACACCTAATTCGATTTAGGTCAAAATTTCCCATTCTTTTGTACCATCTTTTGATTCCCATCCGCATAGAAATTTCATCACAAGGAAAAGTATATTTTCATATATATGCATGTGTGTGTGTGTGTGTGATTTGATGCATGTACCAATTAGTTTCAATCTGGGTCCAAATTTTAGTCGCGTGTGATGGTGGAAGCTTTCACATGCAATATATGTACGTGTTCACAGATGTTTTTCTAATTTTATGTAGTCAAATTTTCACATGGAATATTCATTCAATTATATAAATATATATATAGTAATGAACAACATTTGTTAAATTTAAACTTTGCTAGACTTAATTAAATTTAATATTACCTTTATGTTTTTTTTTTAATGTAAAATTCTTTCTATAATTAAAAGAAATTAAAGATGAGTGATTAGGTAAAACGAGTATATTGACCCATCAATCGTTAAAAAAAAATGACTACATAATTTATATCAGTATCATTAAATCAAAAGTACATTCTGTCAATAAATTCATTTCAAGTGATACGAATATTTATACATTTTATAAGATTTAAACCCATTATTTTAAATTTATTAATGAGATTTTAATTTTAACTACTAGACTTAGCACATATGACTCAATCAGTCTTGGTAGGTCAGATTTAATTGGCTACGCGTGTACGGACCAGAAAAGCACGTCGTTTCCTGCCAATAAATTGTCGTTTTGAAGAGGTTTTCCAATGTGTCCAACCACTGCAGAAGCGGGGAATTGTCTCAAACCATTCTTTTGCTTCATACCTCAACCACAAAAACAATTTATAGTGTCTCCCTAAATGTTACGAAAAAATCCAATTCATCCCAATATGATATAAAAAATGTGTAAAATAATTTCTCTAATAAATAAAATAGTAAATTATTCCATGTGTTTTGAAAACACAAGGAGATAATTTTTTAATTCTTTTTTACAGGGGTTTATATGCTTATTTTACATATCACACGGGGTAAATTATATTTAACCCCTAAAATGTTATTCTATTTTAGACAATGTATTAAATAATACTTAATTAACTAATTAATTTTTATAGTACTTTTTTATCGTCGGAATTTCGACAATTTGATCTTCAGTATATGTAACAAAATCAAATTTTATATCACGTACTGTAGTTAATATATACAATGTCACAACTGTCAATACTTTTATAAATATATGGGCAAAGTCAAAGTAGATTTTACACATGGTGTGTCTATATTGGATGAAAAATAAAAGATAATGCAATTTTATGATGAAAAAAATATTGCAATTGATTTAATTAAGAAACAAACATATGGTTAGTGATTGTGGCGAGGTTCTTTGCGACCTAGAGTTGTCTTGGATTATGACCCGGTGGCAAGCTATCCTTGGTAATGGCTTAGCGGTGATCTCGAACTAAAGTTTAATAAGTATTTTTGGTTGGATTATGAACTTGCACATACATAACCTGTCAAGCTAGTTGAGGTGGTCCTCAATTAAAATCTTTCGAAATTTAAGTTAATTGAAGGATTTTAGGTTGTAAGGGGTTGCATAGAAGCCATCTAGATATAGAATGCGATCTTTTAGGAATAAATGCATATCTGTTAAATGACCTTCACGTATTTATAGGCTTTTATGTGTCAGAATCCCTCCAAATCATGTGTCAAAAGGGGAATCGTTGAATGAGTGTCCAATCAATAGTTATAGAAATGAACGCCCGATGAATGAACTGATTTGCGACCCAAACCGAATATAAAATACGCAAATCAATAGTGTTGGGACATTTCCATTGTTTTACAAGTTTAATATATTTTTCCATATTAGATATTTTTGTAATACAAAAAGTTTATAAATGAAAGTATGGTACAACGGTCTTTAAAAGTAGAATAATTCAGTTAATTTAATTATCAAAAATGATATATTAGCCACAAATTTGGCAATTGGAGGAACGTTTGGCGGTTTAATGATGTCAATGATATTAACTCTGTTTGCATCAATCTCAAAATTGAAGTACATCTCAATCATAATTAACTTATCATTTGACGTACGGAATTCAAACTTGGTAGGTAGTATGCTTTTATATCTTTTTTTTCAAAATATATTAATATTTCTAAATTAATTAATATATTATTATTATAATATTTAATACGTGATATATTAAAAATTAGTTAACAAATTCAAAATAAATAAACAAATAATATATTAATAATAATAATAATATTTACATTAATAAAATTCAAATTCATAACCGTCTAATTATAAAACCTCAATTTCAGCACTCAAACAAGAGATCATTGATTAGACTATAGAACTAAAAGGGCGAAATTTGATGAAATTGGCCCTTGACATTACCACTGATCTTTCTTTGTCAAAAGAAAATTGTGGTGTGACGTACTCACACTTTCAAGATTTGATTTTTTTTCTTAGAGTTTTTTCTTCTTTTGTACAATCATGAAAACGACGTTTTTGAGAAATCGTGTAATATAATGGTGCAACGTTAAGCAGGTGAATCAGAAAGACTGCAGCATAGTGGTGCTGATTGCTGAAGCCCCTCAATAATCAACAAATATTAGTTTAGTTATGGTTAATATTAGTGTATATGCATTTAAATATCAAAATTATATAATTTATGCGCCTCATCATACATTTTTGTCGATGTTGAAGTTAGTGATGTTAGTGACTAATTATGGTCGTAATATTTTTTATTCACTTACTTTCACATAATTTATTTATATTATCGTCCGGCTGATTTCTTGGCGCGCACATTTAGATGCAAAATAAATAAAAAATCCTACATGAAATTACCATAAAATTAATTTACTTACATTGATGAAATTCTTGACATTTGACAAGGGAAA